>NC_090885.1:75542349-75552349 GCF_036669925.1 Montipora capricornis | reverse complement strand
CAGTGCAATACTGAGAATACGAATAAATGTTCTATTAGGTGGTCGGCGATAGGCGTTGGGGAGAGGTGTCCCATTTCTTCAACGTTTTTACTTAATGAACAGCGAATGGGTCACAAGAAAACGCGGCTTCAAGTTAAAGCTTTTGCAATAACTGTGTTCTTGGACAGGCGAAGAAGAGGAGGAATACACTGAGGGATATTTAGATCTCGTCCCAGACACAGCACCTGCAGATGTAGCCAGCAAAGAGACAAAGGCGACCATCTCAAGGTCTGTTACTGAGTAAGGGATGTTTGTGTTTAAGACAAATGTTATTTTGGTGTAGCCGTTATCTCCGCAAAAGTTAATGTTTTCAATGTTTGTTAAACCGTGATTTTAGAGGATATCCTGATGGACACAGCTTTAAGCGACGTCAAAATGCTAGGGAGGTGAGTTTTTCTTCCTTTTTAAAATAACGAGTGTTGTTGCTCTGCAGGGTTGCAAGGCAGAATGAAATATGTTGTGCAAAGAAGTTCACTTAAGACAAAAATTTGGTTTTATCAACGGAGTTGATGATGTAAATTGACCACCGTACAGAGATTCTAAAAGCCAACGTTTCGAGCGTTAGCCCTTCGTCAGAGCGAATCGAGGAATTGTGGGCTTTGTGTAGTTTTTATAGTAGACTATGGGAGCTACGTTATTGGTGGTTAAACGTGAAAAGTATATACGAATACATTAGTCAAATGAAAAGAGTTCGTTAATACCGTGAGGAATAAGGGTGGCGTTTTGGAAGATGAATTTTTGTTCCAGACTTTTGCGGCTTTCCGTCGTATCCAGGTCGTACCTGTAGGGAAAGGCCGCAGATAGCCATGTATTTTTTGGAGTGGTTAGGGAGATAAAATGACGAGCGACTGGCTTAGATGCATCCTTGTCATTCTTCTCAACATCGCGAAGGTGTTCGCTGAATCGGTCGCCTAGTTGTCTACCTGTCTCGCCAATGTATGATTTATTGCATAACGTACAGGTTATGCAATAAATAACATTATTTTGCGGAGGTACATGTGAAACGATCGGTGATCTTAACAGATCGCTTAGATCCCGATATTTTGCTAGTGTTAAGAGTGAAAGAACAAGTTTTGGATCGTTAGCGCGCACATTTGAAAGTGCCGGGTTGCTCGTTAGTTTTGAGCGCGCTTCTAACTAAAAAGTTGCCTACGTTTTTTGTCGCGTTTGAATGAAATAAGTGGAGGTTGCGAAAAGATTATACCAGTCTCGGGATCATTTTGGACGCCATCTTGTTCAGGCACGAATTACCTCGATTTCATGTTATAGTGTTACGGCTTGCCCAAGTCAAGTCCTGTTGGACGGGGTTACTACCTGGATGGGTGACCGTCCACTCGTTGTTTGCACGCAGTTTTTTTCCTCTTTCCCGACTATTTGAGAGCCTGGAACAGGCTTATTACCGTCTCATATTTTGCGCGTTCTCTTGACCAAACATGGTAAAATGGCGTAAGAGTGGAATAATAAAACTACTTTCAATTGCCTCGTCGATGACAAAGCAGGAATCGAAAGTACTTCAATAATCCTTGAGTATTGCTAGTATGAAGTAAAATTATTGAGTCATTCTTGCAGGATGGTCGTCCTTCCTGTGTTCCGCTTGACGTGGACAAGAATGAAGTTACCAGGTAACTAATACCGACTCATGCTCATTAATTTACTCTATTAACTTCATTTTGCAGTTATTTACTCCTGGCAATTAAGTAATTCCCTGGGGGGTCATCGGTTGTACTCATAAAAAGGAAACAGAAAAGAAATAGGGAAAAATAAAAATTGGTTGTACTCTCTAATTGTTGTAAGGGTGCCGTTGTCACTCAATAGGCAACGTTATCCCTGAAGAGTTTATTCATTTACTGGGTTGAAAAGTAACTACAATAATTTTTACTATCCTTGTGGATGTCCCACCATTTAACAATTTAGCTCATAGCAGGACTATTGTCACCTATTGCCTCCTTTTAGCTAACAATTGAATGATGTCAAAAGAAATGAAGTTCAATATCAATGAACGAAATGGACTGCAGTTCAATATATGATTTATTTCATATTTCATTTCGTTCATTGATTCGTTCATCACCGGAAGGTATGAACCCACAAATGACCAGCTCCCAACTTCAGTGGCTTCGTAGCTCGATCGATAAGAGCGTCACACCATCATCGCGAGGTCACGGGTGCAAACCCCGTTGAAGTCCTGAATTTTCAGGCCTCTTTACGCCTCTACGCAGTTGCTAAAATTGCGTTCGTTCATAACTGCGAGGATCATAGCTTCACTTGACTTAACTTGGAAATTGAATTATAACATAATTAGGATAGTACGCGCACTCTCATTGATCAATAGCTGTGTTTAGATGAGAGTATGTAAACACGGCTGTGACATCACACGAATGTTGATTGGTTATGTGTTGTCAGACGCGCGTTTTGATTGGTTGGTAGGAAATATGAGCATGTATCAAAAAAAATCTGTTTCAGTGAAGAAGTAAAAAAAAAACAAGATTTTCCTTCACTTTTCGAGTAAACCAAAGTTGAAGATCATTACAGTCAAGGGCGAAAACATGAGCAGTTCAGCTCAGAAAGCCTAGAAAAAAACCCAGCCTTCAACGGGACTCGAACCCATGACCGCGCGGTTGCGCTGCACTGCTTTACCAACTGAGCCATCACGGAAGCCAGTTGGGAGCTGGTTATTGGTGAGTTCGAGTTATATCCCGTAGGATGTGAACTAGCCTTCAAAGCTATCGGGTTTTCTGTCCGATCGAACGATTAATCGGCGAAGCCGCACAAAGGGGAGGCGAAGACGCGAGGGGATTGGCTCTCTTCGCCTCGTCCCAATCTCCGCGCGTCTTTGCCACCCGTGTGTTCGGCTCGGGTGAACAAACTATTTGAACTGCGGAAATTGAACTACTTGAGACTTGATCATTGCAGTAAAGCAACATTTCATATAATTCTATATCAAAAGGTCAAGCCTGTTGGTTTTTTCTTCTTTTCTAACTGTTAGGTTGCTGGAGAACAAACTTGGATATTACATTTTGCGGAAAAGTGAGAATGCAACATCCAAGCGGGTGAGCCCATATGACGTTTTGTATGCTGCTCTTATGTGCCGTCTTCTGAAGCGCCCTGTTGATATTGAAGTGGCACTTATGCATATCGCCAATAATACGTCAGCCAGTATTGGGGCTCTGGATATGAAATCTATTGTTTATGGTCCATGAGGGTGCATTCGATTGACCCTATTCGGGAATTGGAGTAACAATGATAATAAAGATATGTTTAAAATAGCATTTTGGCAAAAATATCCCTGTATTGGTAAGCACCGCCAATAGCGAACCTGAGTATCTTAAGGTGCACGGAACGAATGCGCATTAACAATAGTAGGCACCGTCCTTAAAGCGCGTTTTATCGCCACAGAGAGTCTTTTACGGGTTCTGTCGCTGTCTTGGTATGATTCTTGGTCACGATGTCGCATGATCAGCCGTTCTTGGATGAATTCGAACAAAACAGTGGGCATAGGAACTCCTTTATTGCAAGTCATTGTTTAGTGTTTTTAAAGCACTCCACATCACCCTTTGTGGACTGGGCGCATGCGTAATAAGGTATTGACCAGATCGGAAGTTGTCCAAATGAGGGGACAAAGTTCATTCTTACCGTTTTAAAAGCGTACCCGTCACTTTTTTAAAAATCATGTTGTCTTTGTTGACAGGCTTTGTCAGTGTGGACTGGAGACAGAGTCAGACATTACTTAATATTTTATGATGAGGTAAGAGTTACTGCGACGACCCACCGGGGAAAACAATTATCATCGACTCTTGCACTCATCAAATTTTGAATTCGTTGATTCTACTGTTGCAACCTAAACAAATTTTACTCGTTTGTGTGACAAGAGAAAATGAGAAACTTCTTCATTTTCTCTTGTTCGTGACAAATGCTTTATCTGAGACAAAAAAAAAATATTTCGGGATTTTACTCGTCTCTAAAGAACTTGTTCGTTGTAAAGGTCTTTGTCGAGCTTTCTTGTCTGGTTCGAGTCTTTTCAGTTGTCGTTCTTCCCATAGTCTGCTCCGAGGGACTGGGGTTGGGCAGAGAAAGAGCTTGCTCGCGGGCACATCCTTCCCACATCATATGACACTCCTAAATCTGCAAATCAAATTTTCAAATCAACTGTTTAAGCTTAGTTCCCACTGGCGACATAAGGATCATAAGCATAATCATAATCATAAATATTAACATAAGCTTCTTATGTTCTAGTGGGTACAATACAGGAAGGTTTTCAACTGCACTCGCAAGCTTTTCCTCGAAGCTGGCTGCCATCTTGAAAATGAACCGACCCGAAAGTACTGGTCCTAGACTTTAATTGGCCAAAACACAATGACCCCCTTGCATCATTAGGTTTCTCATTATGTCGTTATGATTTTCGCGTTCCCACTTCAAAGAAAAGCGACATAGTCATAGTCAAAGCCATAATCATAATCACAAGAAAATGGTCGCCGGATCAATTTCTTATGATTATGATTATGTTGATCATAAGGGCGCCTATGATTATGTTTCTGGACGTTCCCACTGAGACATAAGCGACATAACAGCGTTATGTTCGTGCTTACGATTATGATTATGATCGTTATGTCGCTAGTGGGAACTAGGCTTTAGCGCTACCTGATGCTTTGCAACTTCCGCTCCCAACTCTCAAATCGAATTCGTTCTAAAGTCAAGTTACTTACCGCAAAGCAATAACAATACGCAGGACTAGAGACAATTTGTTTTACGTTTTGTATTTATCCATTTCAGGAAAAAGGCTACACTCTTGACCCAAAAGATGTCTTAGCTATTTTCTTTGAGAAACTGGAACATTTGTTATCTCATTACCACAAAAATTATTTGCCCAATTGCGATGTTAAACTTGTCAGACAATTTAATATTTAACAAAATTATTATTTTTGGGGGAAATTGTTATTTTTTTTAATAAATATGGGCGAGAATAGTGTTTGTAATTATAAATAGTTGACTACATTATGCAGTCAGTACATTATTAAGAATTTTGAATTTTCTATCTCTGGTTTGCATTTAAACTAGCTCTTCTGATCTGTGATTAATTCATTACTGCCTTCAATTATTTTGAGTCTGCGAACGAGACAGGGTGAGCTAGCCTTTGTGCAAATAAGAGGATCGATTAAAATGGTGGATGTTTTGTGCAATTTCAAATCGATGCAAACCTTGTAGCGACAACAGATATTTGTTGGAGCAAGTTAAGCTTTGGTGAATAGTGAAAGCAGCTCTTTAAAGGCTTGCTTTCATCTGCGACGCAAGGCATGCGCACAAGAGGTTAAGGCGCCGTTTATATGGAGAAAAGTTGTCTCGGGTACATGCCGGGTCACCCACTTACTCGAGCTACCCTGGACGAGCCAACTTTTCCTACATTTCCTTACAAAACACGGCTAACCGTCTACATGAAACAAAAAAAAAGAAGTTGGCTCGACTAGAAGGGTGCATGACCCACCTAGCTGGGTCACCTTTTTTTCCTGTAGGCCTCCCTCCAAGCCGAGCCAACTTTTTTTTCATGTAAACACTTTGGCTCGCCAAGCCGGGTCAACTCGGTCAAAGCAAGACAATAATGAGAACATGCGCGAGCGATGTTGTCATTGGGGGAAAATAGCGGCCAGCTCTTAACTCGTTCAAATAAATTTTTGTGTCATACAAACACTCGCTAAAGTTGACTCGGCTTGGAGGGTGATCCCTTTTTGAAGATTTTCTCTATATTTAAACGGGGCCTGAACAAGCTCGATATATCTTAATCAGTACATAGTACTATTGGTTAGAACAAAGGGACATCAGTAAACAACAAATTAATGCTCCTGCATTTGTTGCTTGTGCTTATGCTTGCATCGATCTTACAAAAAACAGCTTTAAACTAAATGGATATGGGAGACTTGTCGGGACTCTGAGTATTTTTCGTCAACTATTGGAGATTTCAACAGTCCCCCGCGATCTTCTCAACAGGGTTGCAATTCAAAATTTAGCCTGTATAAAAATGCGCGAATGTTTCCTGAGGTTGTAATTGTGATCGGTGAAGTCACGCTCGCTTCGAAGGCCAATTTAGAATGAAATCCAAAATTGACGCATGGTTACATGATAATCATAAGCTCTACTTTCAAGAGACGGCAAAGTGTTGAAGATTAAACAATACTGGGGCAAGAACAAATGGTGGATGGTGGAAGTTCTCCTACTAATTCTAGTTCTTTTTAAATTAAAGAAACACAATGGGTGCCGTTACTTCATGTGAAAATAGTCTCTAATAAGAGCGAGAGAAATTAACGCGCGCGCGCGCGCGTGCGAAATTCGGAAGACTTGTGGGGTGCGCGGAAAATTAGCGTCTCCCGAATTTCGGGAACGTGTATTTCTTCCATTTCTGATTCCCTCGCCAAAATTAGAGACTACTCGAAGTCTAATAAAAACCGAGAGTAGGAATTATGGCCGATCACATTCATAGCTGCAGTTCTTTGTGCTTAACATGGAGGAGGCGAGTGGAACGATTTTTGTAAGAAATCATCGTTTTAAGCGAGTTGCTCACATTTCGGAGCTGTACGCAAAAACAAGTCGAATATAACAAAATGTTTACATCTGGAATTAGGTATTTACCAAAATGAAAGTATTTTTTCTAGAAATATTTTAAATTCAGGGCTTCAATTCATCCTGTGCTTATCAGCCTGGTTGCTGATAGAAGGTCATGGCTCAGTGTAATTAATCTCTTATGCCCTCCACTGGCCTTGTGCTCTCCATGTAGGAACCCAGGTGCATTGGCAGGAACCCGAGAGGTTAAGAAATAGAAAACAGGGAATACTTTATTAATGTCATAACTTGACGCTCTTTTGTACACACATTGATAGAGAAAATCAGCCATTGTGTTTTTAAATAGTATGACGTTTGAAATTCTGACAAAACGTATAAAAAAGCTACATTGTAGTTCACAGGCTTAACTAGTGATCTTGCTATATTTTTACTCAAGCAGAATTTAATGTTTGCGGAGAAATTTGGCCTCGCGTTAGTTACGGCAAACAACGATCTGGCTGAATTTTGCGTTTTTTCCAAAAAGGCGAAGGAAACGTGTTTGATTTTGGCTAATTTCTTGTCTCTTAGCTACAGATACCGAGATACTTCCCAAGAGAGAGAGAAAAACTGGCTAGAATGAGAGAATTTTGATGCCTTTTTTACAAAGAGCAGCCTGCCGTAAACAACGCGATGCTAAACTGACGGCGTGATGTCATGTAAATTGATGGTTTATGACAAAGATATATAATCTCGTACCCAGAGTCTTCTTTGCCCTTGACCAGCGGTCGTGAAGCGTGCGCAGAAGGAACGAAGACTACGCAGATGGTACGAGATTGAAAGATACATAGTTTGCAAATGACAGACGGACATGCTCAGTCCAAAATGGAACTCGGTTAAAATACGCTGAGATTTTGAAAAACCGAGTAGTCTCCTAGCCAGCCGGGCGAAACGATTAGAGGGTGGAAAAAGTTATGTTATAACTTTAAATTAGCATTTCATAAATATACTTTATTTCTTTATATAGAAATAATTTATTTTTATTGATAACCTCTGCAGAGATAACGAGCTTACATTCTTTGTGGAAATAAATTTCTTCTTTGGTAGTAACTGCCTGCTATTTTTTCTTTTACCGGTTGGTACGTGACAAGGATGCTGTATTTGTTTGACTGAAAGTATTTTCGGAATAAAGCCTATCCCTAATTTTCCATCGTGAGTACTTTTGTCTGTATCAAATGATATTCAATCAAACAAGGTGTTATAAAAAAGGAAAAAAAAAACGAGCTCAGATCCATGATCGAAGAGAATTAAGGATTCATAGATGCTGGAAAAAAATACATCTCATTTGATGATCTTTTTGGCACGTACTGTGCATAGGTTTCCCATATTAACCCTAACCAGGGATTATCATGAGTAAGTGGAAGGCTGCCGAGAGGTAGAAACAGGAAAAAGGGGAAATGTAACATGGTCTCGTTAGTTGTATCATGTGATTATTGAAAAACACATTATGAGTTGCCATGGAATCGTGTTTATGCGGGCGTAGTGGTGAGAGCACTCGCCTCCTACGTTCTCGTTCCCAGGTCCTATCGTTTTTCTTAGCGGTGGGGCCTTCGCACGAAAACGAAGGGCTCTGGAGACAAAGGATTTACAGTACCGGATTCTAGGACTTCCGGAGTTCATATATGAGTCGTCAATAGTACTAAAAATGGCGACTCTCAGAGGATCACCTTCGAAGAATCTCTATGTGAAGCTTAGAGACTTGTGTCCCTTTGTGTCGAACAGAAAGGCGCAATAAGTAATACCTGTAGTTTTAAACAGAAAATGATTATTTTACTGACCGGCAGCGCCACATCGGCCATTTTTACTTCCGGTTCAATATTTTATTGTTCGCAAGCTAACCAATGAAAAATTTTGAATTTCCTATGTCTCCAGAGCCCTTCGTTTTCTCGTGCGAAAGCTCCGCCGGCTAAGAGAAACGATGGGATATGGGAACGAGAATGTCGCCTCCTACTATTGAAGCGGCCCGGGTTCGATTGCCAAACATCGGCGTCGATGACGTCATATGTGGGTTCAGTTTGTTGGTTCTTTTCCTCCGGGTATTCCGGTTTTTCCCTCTCCACAAAAACCAGCATTTGATTTGAATTGCGTTAATTTGTTGATTTCAGTTTACAGTGGTTCTGCCGCGTATGGAAAGCCAAATGGTGCAAAATTCACGAACCAAAAATTGACTTCACATTCAACAAGTTTCCTGTCAAGGTCAAGAGAGATTTCAATCAAGCTCAACAAAATCAAGTCACGTTCAACGGATTTTCTCTCACGGTTAAGACAATTTTAAGCAAGCTCAACAAAATTAAGTCATCACGTTCAACTAATTTTCTTTCAAGGCCAAGAGACGTTTAAGTCAAGCTCAAGAATGAATTTAAGGACGGTGCCTACTAGTTCAAAGGTATTTTTACCCCGGTTTATGATTTTGTAGCAAATGTAGATCTTAACAAGTGTTATTGAAATCCAAAAAGAAAATTAGGGGTAACTACGCATTTTTCAAAGATAAATGATGAATAATATTTGTATAAAGCTTTAAAATACATAGCAATGTATGGCGTTCTTTCTCAAATTGAAGCTTAATTACCTCTCAAAAATGCATGGTTACCCCCAATTTTCCTTTTGGATACCAAGAGTACTTACTAAGATCTACTTTCTCCGGATAGTTTTAAACCGTGCAAAAATATCACTATTGGTAAGCATCACCGATAGGAAACCCGAGTATAGACCCTTCGCATAAATAGCGCCTAAATTTGAATAACAATACTTTATACTTCCTTAGCCTCGTTCTTACGTTTCTAGAAAAAGGATTTTTCACATGAATGTGAATGTTTCGAGATGCACAGAACGTATACGCAATAACAATAGTAGGCACCGTCCTTAAGTCACTTTCAACGAAAGAATTATCTCAGTTTCAGGCTTCGGTCCATATCAAAACCAAATTAATTGACACGTTCTAACAACTAAGGACTTTCAAGTTCAAGCCGCGATTGCCATCACGCTGAAAGTAACCAAACTCTTGCATCAAACAAACGAATCACGTTGTCAACAACAACCCCAGACACTGTCAACAAATAATTAACCCACAATGCAAGTTGATTCAATAACTACATTGTATACTATGCCTGAAGTATGGACCCCTCATAATTGAAGATGGCTTCAAACACCGAAGAATTGCTCCATTTAATGATTGATTATGAAGCCTTTTACGACTCAACAGATTCTAGATAGCGAGAAAATATAGTTATTAGAATCAGGGAGTTAGATCTTCTTTCTCTTCACCAAACGTCATACGTAAAGTAACCGAGGCAAGACTAGACAGTCACTGTGCTTCGGTTGTACAAGAAATTCTCAACAACGTTCGTATTTTGTTTTTACAAAAGGGAAAGAAGAAGGG
>NC_090885.1:75527349-75532349 GCF_036669925.1 Montipora capricornis | reverse complement strand
AAATATTTCTTTAGCATGCATTTCCTAACTTTATTATTGCCTTTTCAGTCCGACTAGTTGGGTGATACTAAAACAATTAGACCCTTCGCCCTTAAGGGCCACGGGTCAATAGCCCATTCGGCCTCGCCTCATGGGCTATTGTTAAGTATAGTTGGCGGAATGAATAACATTCAGTTAGCGTTTTTTTTAAACAGGTAACTGATCCAATGAACTGAATATAAAAATGGAAAGAGCTGTTGAACCACTGGCCAACATCTCAGCCTCTGAGTTGCTAAACCTTGGTCCAGCGCTTTTCGCATGGGTTAGGAAGGGCGATAACTCAACTACAGGCATCAGATCACTTGTGGATATAGGCGGATGTAAGTAGAAACTTTAGTTTACCTACACGAACTTAAATTTAGCAGTTGAAAAAGTCCCTCGAAATCCATGAAGATGCATGCATCTTGTCGGGAAGCTGATTGCAATGATTAGTAAAACAGTGTTGAAAGCGTCCTCTTAGTTAAACCCATTGGGAATCAGTTAAGACGGGACGAAGAAATAACGGGCAAACATTCAAATGCCGGCTGGCTGCTCTTTCGGTTAGTCTGAGAAGATGCGAAGGAACAGACCTTTCGACTATTTTGATTTGTTTTTAGAATGCATGATGGAGTATCAAATATTAAGAGTTTTACCTGTCTAGGTGAAGGATTAATAACCCCGATTTCCGTTGCCCGCTCTTTCGATTTCCCGTTTCAGCTTTGATTCAGCACATTTTATGAGGCTTATTGGTAAACTGATCTGATTGAAACTCTAAACACATGTTCTTCGGTTGAATGATTCAAGGCTGGTCGTACGGCCCAGGAGTTATGTAACTTCAAAGCTCAGGAGTACGAATAACTTCGCGCCTAAAAGAATATGTCATAATAGCGTTTATTGCCAATGTCCACTAGGATCTGGCGTCTTCGTCTTGCTCGATCCAGTTCCCCCCCCCCCTCCCCCACAATCCCTTCAAATATTTTTTTCCCGTTTGCCTGCATCAGTGATGTTATGCATGCTGTTATTTTCCATTAGGGCCCTGGTATTACATGATTCTGAGAACTGGATGCCTTTATCTTTTCAAAAAACCCGATTCGTCGAATTTTAGTGAATCAATTCCACTTACTTTGTACAGGTGAGCATGCCAGTAATGATTCAATTAAATGTTTAGGTCAGTGTCGTTCACAATTGCTGTACGGGATCTAAAGAGTAACTCAACTGAATTAAATTAATGTCGCGGAACGTTTATAAGATTGGTTGTGGCCGGCTTAAAATACGGCGTAAAGTGATTGCAAATCAACCTAGAAGATAAATACAACAATAGCCAGCGATGAGGCGTTCGAAGTGAGTCATGCGAGCGACGAAGCTGCACACGTGATTCCGAAACTGGAGAACTGAGCAGGCTAACAGGCTGCTTCAATAGTGATCGTGTACTAAACAGTTTATCCTGAAAAAGCGCACGCAGAACGCAGTACCCCTTTTGGAATTCCAACGAAACCTCTGTTAAGCGGCTATCTTAGGGGTAACGGCTTGTGGCCGCTTAATTAATAGATGTTCGTCAGAAATTAGCATAATCTTTAGTAGAAACGTCAGTTTATTCGAAAACAAACACCTTTAGAGGCTTGTGACAACTTTCGCACAAGAGACAGCTCTAACACTGAACAAAAATACAGTACTGTTAGAAAAAACAAATTCTCCTCAAAATGTTGAGATGAGATTCTCCCAACTTAACTTGAATAATCTAAACTATATGGCCTTTTTAAACTGAGTTAATTTTGTAACCGGAAAAGGCGGCAATGTCTGTAACTGAAACGGTGCATTACGGGTCCATAATTAATTTAAGAACATTTTGCAAGGACATCTGTCGCTGAAAAGCCAAACTAAGTGTATTAAACTCTTGGTGGCCGCTTAATAGAGGTGACGTAATAGGAGAACCGTACTCTATTAATTAATAGAAGAGGTTTGAGTTACAATATTATTCTACAATTATTTCGAGACTTTGATTAGGAAGGCCTTAGATAGCAATGTTGCTGACCAGCGGTTTTCGTTAAAACATTGGTTTGCGGTAAGTACTTCATGTATCCCTTATTATTATGTATTTAAATATAAGCTATTGATAATGTATTTCAATGATTACCCTTATATACCCATGTATACCCTTATATACCCCTATATACCCATGTATACCCTTATATACCCCTATTTACCCATGTATACCACTATATACCCCTGTATACCCCTATGTACCCATGTATACCCTTATATACCCATGTATACCCTTATATACCCATGTATACCCTTATATACCCATGTATACCCATGTATACCTATGTATACCCCTATATACCCATGTATACCCTTATATACCCATGTATACCCATGTATACCCTACTATACCCCTATATACCCATGTATACCCTTATATACCCATGTATACCCCTATATACCCCTGTATACCCCTATATACCCTTGTATACCCTTATATTCCCATGTATACCCATGTATACCCATGTATACCCCTGTATGCCCATGTATACTCCTATATACCCATGTATACCCATGTATACCCTTATATACCCATGTATACCCATATATACCCCTGTATGCCCATGTATAACTTCATATACCCATGTATACCCATGTATACCCCTATATACCCATGTATACCCTTATATACCCATGTATACCCCTGTATGCCCATGTATACCCCAATATACCCATGTATACCCTTATATACCCATGTATACCCATGTATACCTATGTATACCCCTATATACCAATGTATACCCCTATATACCCAAGTATACCCTTATATACCCATGTATACCCATGTATACCCTTATATACCCCTATATACCCATGTATACCTTTATATACCCATGTATACCCATGTATACCCTTATATACCCCAGTATACCCCAGTATACCCATGTATACCCTTATATACCCCTACATACCCATGTATACCCTTGCACACCCCAGTATACCCATGTATACCCTTATATACCCATGTATACCCCAATATACCCATGTATACCCTTATATACCCATGTATACCCCTGTATGCCCATGTATACCCCAATATACCCATGTATACCCTTATATACCCATGTATACCCATGTATACCTATGTATACCCCTATATACCCATGTATACCCTTATATACCCATGTATACCCATGTATACCCTTATATACCCCTGTATACCCCAGTATACCCATGTATGCCCTTATATACCCCTACATACCCGTGTATACCCTTATATACCCATGTATACCCATGTATACCCATGTATACCCCAATATACCCATGTATACCCTTATATACCCATGTATACCCTTATATACCCCTGTATACCCGGTCAAACCAAAAACAAGGAAATTTTCCAATATGGTTCAGAAGCATTACCTATCGTCGACAAACAAACATATTTGGGAATAGAAATGACCTCATCTGGTCGCTATACCTACGCAAGAGACATCCTTAGCAAAAAAGCTTATAAAGTTCTTGCGACAGTGAAACGATTGTTCTCCAATTCGGATACGACCACAATTACAATTAAGAATAAGCTTTTTGATGCCCTTGTCAAACCTATACTACTATATGGATGCGAAATATGGGGACCGGAGCTATTATCATATAAGACCCATTTTGACAAAAGCACTATCGAACAAGTCCATATCAAGTTCTGTAAACAAACACTAAATACCCCATGGTACACAGAGAACATTGCCTGTAGGGCAGAACTTGGACGGTACCCTTTAAGTATAGACATAAAAGCTTCAATATTTAGTTACTCGCTTAGATTACAGCATAAAACAGTCAATCCTCTATTAAAGGAAGCCTTTCATCACGCAAAAAGTCACAGCCAATTTTTTGATGTATTAAATAATGACGAAACTATACGAATGCACTCTATAGGCAATACATCAAGCCAACTACACATTAAGAATGCTCGTTCCTCCATAAAGAATCAGCTTAAAAAGGACTACATTCGAAATTGGCTGAAGGCTCGCAACAACACTTCCGAAGGCTCTAGAGAGAAATTTACACACAAAGAAGTCAAATTCGACTACCAATTGGAAGACTATCTCAAAACTATCAGAAACCCAGCACATAGAATAAGTATGACAAAATTGCGTCTGGGGGTTCATAGCTTGCGAATACAGACTGGGAAATACGAAAATAGAGGTGCACCAATCCCAGTAGATGGAAGAACGTGTTTAGTCTGCAATAGAGGCTATATAGAAGATGAGCGGCACTTCTTGATGTATTGCCCAGGGTACGATAACATTAGAAATGAGCTCCATTCTCTCATGAGCTCCATTCTCTCCTTTCAACACACGATGTTGTTTTCAAAAGCCTTAATGATGAGGATAAAATACGGTATTTACTTACCCTAGAAAACGAAAGCACTTCAAAGATAATAGGTAAATACACATATTTAATGTTTCAGAAGAGAAAAGACTTCCTAAATGCAAAATAATTAAAGTAATAATTTTATACCAATTGTATTACAAGTAATTGTATGATCTTTTTAGTTAATTAGTTATTCTAGTAGATATCATCACCTTTATTGTAACGAGACCGATACCTCCCTTTGGAGAGTAAGGCGCAATAAAGGATTTACTGTTTACTGTTTACTGTTTACATGTTTACCCATGTATACCCTGTATCCCTCACCCATGTATACCCACTAACCCTATACCCATGTATATCCTAGTATACCCATGTATACCCTTGTATAGAATTGTATACCCATGTATACCCAGTATATACCCATGCATACCCTTGTATACCCCAGTATTACCCCTAGTATACCCTACTATACCCTTGTATACCCTGTATACCCTAGTATACCCTATATACCCATGTATACCCATGTGTACCCATTGTATACCCTTGTATACCCATAGTATACCCATGTATACCCCCTGTATGGAGAGTAGTACCCGCTAATATACCCTTGTAAAATATACCTTTTA
>NC_090885.1:75517349-75519849 GCF_036669925.1 Montipora capricornis | reverse complement strand
GGTATGTAGGGGTATATAAGGGTATACATGGGTATACTGGGGTATACAGGGGTATATAAGGGTATACATTGGTATACATGGGTATGTAGGGGTATATAAGGATATACATGGGTATACAGGGGTATATAAGGGTATACATGGGTATATAAGGGTATAGAAGGGTATACATGGGTATATGAGGATATACATGGGTATACTGGGGTGTGCAAGGGTATACATGGGTATGTAGGGGTATATAAGGGTATACATGGGTATACTGGGGTATACAGGGGTATATAAGGGTATACATGGGTATACATGGGTATATAAAGGTATACATGGGTATATAGGGGTATATAAGGGTATACATGGGTATACATGGGTATATAAGGGTATACATGGGTATACATGGGTATACATGGGTATACATGGGTATACATGGGTATATAAGGGTATACATGGGTATATTGGGGTATACATGGGTATATAAGGGTATACATGGGTATACTGGGGTGTGCAAGGGTATACATGGGTATGTAGGGGTATATAAGGGTATACATGGGTATACTGGGGTATACAGGGGTATACAGGGGTATACAAGGGTATACATGGGTATATAAGGGTATACATGGGTATATTGGGGTATACATGGGTATACATGGGTATACATGGGTATATAAGGGTATACATGGGTATGTAGGGGTATATAAGGGTATACTGGGGTATACAGGGGTATATAAGGGTATACATGGGTATACATGGGTATATAAAGGTATACATGGGTATATAGGAGTATATAAGGGTATACATGGGTATACATGGGTATATAAGGGTATACATGGGTATATAGGGGTATACATAGGTATACATGGGTATACATGGGTATATAACGGTATACATGGGTATATAGGGGTATACATGGGTATAGAAGGGTATACATGAGTGTATAGGGGTATACATGGGTATAGAAGGGTATACATGGGTATATAGGGGTTTATAAGGGTATGTAAGGGTAGACATGGGTATATAGGGTTAATTATTTAAATGTATTATAATATACGCGTGGGAATACATTATAATTTAAATACACTATAATAGGGGATACATGAAGTACCTAGGTGGTTTGCTGGGGGTGCTTAGTCTCGCGGGCTCAGAAAACCTGGTTGTGGTCATTGTTATTTAAGGGGTTTCCTTTGATTACTGGCCACTTAATGGTGGGTGGCCGCTTAATGGAGGTTACACTAAATCATGGGCACTAATTGGGGACACTTCACAGAAATCAAATAAAATAAACTAAACTAATATCAAACAGGAGGATGGTTTTTGAGGAGACTGGGAACAAGCGGATTAACCGAAGAAAAACCTCTCGGTGCTGAGTAGAGAACCAACAAACTCAACCCACATATGACACTAAGTCCGGGAATGAAACCAGGACCACTACGCCAGCCCTGCTCCCTTTGTCGCTGGTTGTACGTATTTGTTGAAGAGTATTAGGGCCTGGCCAAACGGGAAATGTTTGGCGTTTAAACAACATCAAACGTTGTTTGGTTACCAATCATTTTATCGTTTGGCCACCTCGTTTGGTGCTGTTTGATCGTGTTTGATAAAAATTGAAGGCCATCAAACATTCGATCAAACAACTAAAAATGAGTGAATTGCTCGCGTGATCAGTGTTTTCCACCGAAACAAACGTTGCGTTTGCTTAACAATAGGGAGATAAAGCAAGACAACAACAACGCCAACATCTGAAAACGTCCCCTCAGAATATAACGTAGTGCTATTGTTAACAATTTATGATTAAATAATTGTAAATTGTTTTTTCACGGAACACCTTAATAGCGTTGAGGAGCTCGTTTAACCACAGGGAGCCCACACAATCTGTTTGTTTACCTGTTTGTAATTTTATAATAACTGTATGGGATTCACCGTTCGCCGATTTAACGTCGTCCAGTCAAAAAGAAGCAATCAGCAGAAGGAGGGTGTAGGATTTTGATTTTTTTTTGTAATTTCCTTCCACCTTTGTCTTTCGATTAAGAGGCACAGTAAACAGCGAACTCAAAAGCTTCAAAATCGCTCAAAATATATACCTTTTTGAGGCAAAAGTGCGACAGTGCATGGTAGGTAAGGTAATACAACGTTTATTGAGCATGCCCATACACATATTTATCGATATATCGCTGCAGGAGAAGCAAACGGTGAATCCAATACTTTTATTACTAGTAAAAGGTTTCAATTATATACTGAACATGTCGCCCCTGATTCCGATAAACGTCTGACAGATCGTCGCCCCTGTTTCTGATTTGTGTCCGGACAAAATCAATTTCTGAGCCAGGCATCAGATCTGCTTCAATGTTTGATTTTCAATCGCTAACCCGAACAGTACTTTGGCTTTCCGTGCGAATTTCCACTTCGTGACTCCTAGAACACCTTGGTCGTGTAGAACAATACCAATACCACTTGCGCGCCCGTTTAAGCAATACCGATTGCCCGATTGAGCAAATCGAGATTGAGTCACCCTACA
>NC_090885.1:75477349-75512349 GCF_036669925.1 Montipora capricornis | reverse complement strand
TAAAATTGCGTTTACAACTGCGAGGATCATAGCTTCACTTGATTTCATATCCGCAGTTCAAATATATGGTTCATTTCATATATCGTTTTATCATTAACATAACTATGGTGCTTTTACACAAAGGATGTTGGATGGTTTTTTATATGTGATCATAAAATAATTGGTAAGTATTTAATAATTATGACCATATCAGGAAGTTTAATAAGGGCAAGATTTACGTAATGGAGAGTAACATGTTCTGAAAGATAGATTAGAGACTGGGCCTGTGCTCTCGAAACATCATCTTTTGCTTAAATATGGTTAATTTACTTTTATTTGAAAGAAAACAATGAGTTAACGACGTTTTGTTTTTGCGCATCTTCTGCAGAAATGGAAAGACGCAATCATAAAAGATAAGGAAACATTCTGCGGTTCCGAGTAAGTAGAGCACCAACGTAATTCTTAGGGGATATTTACATTAGTCCGGGACAAACTCAGACCGGTATGAACTTGTACCGGTATGAAATTTGAAGCTGTTTACATGAAACCGGGGCGAAATGCTTGGCGCCTGGTCTCGGGACGAAATTATATCTTTTGTCCAGTAAATATAACGCTGACCCAAAGCATACAGGCTTTATATGAGAACGGTACGAACTCAGACCTATACTAGAGTTTCTTCCCTCGGTCTAGCAACCGAGACGAACTTGGGTCAGATCGGTCTGAATAGTCCATTTTACAGTTGTGTGCTTAGTTTCCTGGCCTATGAATGAAATTGAGGCTGGAGTTGACCTTGTTTTGATAGAAACCTCACTGCTTTTCTTATTTAAACTCTTTTTTAATTTTTACAGCAACTTTAAATTTAATACGATACTAAATACAGAGCATTTCACCTTACAGTACATTAGTTGATATTTCAAAGGGACAAGTATATATAGGAGAGAAAGGAATTAAAACTAGCAAGACATAAACAGAAATAAAAGACGAAAAGGAAAAAGTAGAAGAAGTGGCACATACTCTCAAACAAATGTATTTGGGGCAGCTCATGCACAGAGTGTTGTCCATTTTGCTCAAAAACTCAGCAAACTCAAAACTCAGTTCGATTGACCGTATTCTGGAATAGGAATACATGGAATAGGAACCATAAATCCTTCGTTTTTACGGAGATTTACATTAAAATTGTCAAACACCTGCTAAAATTCTATATTGAACATATCTTTATTATCCTTGTTGTTTGAAAATGCCAAAGCATACGCTTTTAAATCATCACTCCACGTATTCTTTGTGTTATTTTTAAAAGCAATTGTACGTTCACAAAGGATCTTTTCATTAAGTAACAAGCTGAAAATCAGTTCAAAAAGCTGATATTTTGCAATGATAACAAAATGGTCCAGGGCATTTAAGGCGACATGTTTTGATCGCTTTTCGTTCCACCAGCTGATTAGCATTCGCCAAAAAGTTTGAGTTCTGGGACATTCATATAGAAGATGGAGTAAATTTTTGTGGGAGTGGTTACAACGATCATATCTCGAAGATGTTTTCAAATTCATTTTGTAAACATTGTTGTTAGTATACGTAGGTAGGATGTTATGTATCACCTTATATTGAAAAGACCGTAGCTTGTTTTCCATTGTGACCTTGAAGGGTAATTCATAGATAGCTTTAACCGGGAGATTTTGTTTGACTAGTTTGATTTCTACATTCGGGGGTCTGACTTTTCCAACACAAGCATTTTACGAGCAGTTTTGGCAGTTACATTCGCATAAGTAAGGTTGTGTTCGTCACTATTATTAAAAGTTTCTTTTTAATTAAGAATTGACCTTTTCCATGCATCAGGGATCGCAGAATTATCGAAAGGAGACCATTATACGTTAGAAAGTCCACTGACAAACCGCATTTTTGTTGAAAATCGGATCTTGATAAGTTTCTGCTTTCGTTTAAAAGGTAGTAGATTTTAATAAACTCTTTTCTATACCATAGCGAATAAAAGGCTGGTTTTCCGTCCATTCTTATAAAACTGTTATTCCAAATAGTTTCATGGTGGTAGTCCCTAACCGTGGAAGGGTTTCTAGAGTATAGCTCCTGCCAAACAGTCAATATATCGATGTAAAATGTTGGCACATGTAGGTCCAAATTTAAATCTCGTGTGTCAAATTACAATCGAAGATAAATTGACCCCCATATTGAGATGTAACTAAGGAGAAGACAGAGCACCATCCACTGCCATCTGCCTCACATAAGCGTTTAACCCATGCTGCTTTAAGCGATTTATCCAACATGGTGAAGTCAACCATATTAAGACCACCCTTATGTACAGGACCTATGAGGGTGTGGCATTTTACCTTATCTGGCTTAAAGTTCCAAATGAATTTGAAACAATTATTATTGACTTTTTCAGCGAATTTCGGAGGAACTGTAAAACAGACGTGTTGTAAACTAGTTTAGATATGGCGAGTGTCTTAATACAAATCCTTCCTATAAGAGTTAAATCCCTGGTCGTCCATTGATTTAAAACTTTTTTTAGCGTCACAAGCTTTTCTTCGAAATTAATTCTGTAACTGTTGGTGGTGTCATAGGCGATGGCGACATCAAGCGCAAATATATATTCTTATGGCTACCCAATGTGAAATGGAGCGTGCTTACCTAAGTCCAAGCCACTTCACTTCCGTTTTTAAGGAATTTAATTTCAGAGCAGAACAGGTTCCAAAATCATTTAAAGAGATTAATATTGAATCGGTGGTTGGTAGAGCACTCATTCTTTATAAAAGCTGTAAGGTCATCTGCATACATACTTAGTTTTAATTCAGTCTCATTGAATTTCAAACCACAGACATTTTCATTTAGTCTGATTGCTTGGGCAAGCACCTCAATTGCCAAGACAAAAAGAAGCCCTGAGAAGGGGCAACCTTGTCGAACACCTCTATAGAGCTGGAAAAAGTCTGACGCGTAACCATTGCTCATAACACAGCTAATTAGCATGACAACAACATCATTAACATAAAAGAGGGAGGTCTGTATCCTAACAGGGTCAACACCAGCTTCACTTTCATTTAAAGGCCAGGTAACTAAGCACACAACTGTAAAGAGGTATATTCATTGTCAGGCCGGTTTCATTTAAACGCAGCAAAGAAATGTATGGAGGCCGATACGAACTCATGCCGCTCTGAGTTCGTCCCGGTCTCAGGCAAATGCCCCCTAAGAAAAAAAAGAACGGTTGCATAAAAAGACAAGAAATTGTTAATTAAATGATATAAACGTATACCTTCGATGTGCGGGATATAGACAAATGATAGAAGCGATCCTCGTACTTGTATCTAGACGATTTAAGCGATTGCCACTTATAGACACTGAATTCAGGCGGCTTTAAACGAGATTCAAACCCGATGACCTCTGCGATGCCGATGCAATGCTAGTAGTATAGGAGTTGGGGGTATGAGAACATTTTTGCAAAAATGTTCTCAGACCAACCCAACTCCATACTACTTTACATTTAATGGCTTCCAACTTTAGGTCTCGTATTCTTGGAAATCTATATGTTTTATATTTCTGCGAATCTATGCCGTGGCGAGGTAGAATGGATTTTATAGTGACCGTATGCGTAACTTGCCATACCATTGTTGTGAATATATCGCTTGTCATCGAAGCAGGATAATGATACTTTATTAAGCTCATAGCTCCCAAGTTGATGCAAGTTGCTTCTGATCGTTTTCATGGTGTGTTGCATTTGTTCGCTGTTGAACAGTACGTTTTTGTAATTTTCATGAGTGATGTTCTTCTTAATAATATTTTTCTTGATTCCCTTTGCCGTCTTTCCACCTTTGTCATTGTCTTTCATATAGGAATACATTTTTGATCTCAATCCAACGAATTCGGTGATCGGTATACCTGCTGCCTCGTCTTTGAATTTACCGATTACCTTTTTATTTGTCTTGTCGAAATATTGCGAATCTTGAGAATAATCACTGTTGTCGAATTTGTCTTTATCATTCCAAAAGTCTTGGTATGCATCACTCGTTTGGATTTCATATGTCAAGCTGTCTGTGTCTGTGAATAGCAATTTTGCTTTGCTGCCGTATTTTTGTTTGATGTAATTATAGTGAAAATCATACATTAGTGTCTTGCTAAGATCAAGGATACACATACCCACATATGCCGGCCTGTTTAGGGTTAGTGTTTCTTTGATTTTATGCACTGCCACTAGATTTTCATTAAAGATCTTGCTGCTAACATATGTTGGTTTAGCAGCCATTTTTAATAGTTTGTTTTCATCAGTCACTAATCTGACATCTACTCTTTTTCTAATGTTTTCCATTGTTTTTCCAAATACACTGTTATTCATGAGCTTGAAGAAGTCTTTCTCGAAAGCATTTTTAGCATTAGTTCTTTTTTCAGTATTAAAGTCGATGTATTGCTTCAACCATGCGGACTGATTGAACTCTAGTACTCGATGGACTTTGGTTATTTTCAAACCAAGATCTGTGTATAATTGAAGGTTTCTGTAATGGAGTACGTATTTTTCTTTATTGCTTAACGTAGGTACCAGTTTATGAACTAAACCAGTTGATACATTAAATTTATCGGCTATTTCTTGGCAATAATTAGAAAGCATATCTTTGTTGACTTTTACCTTTTCAGGTGCTAGCGGATAATCATTATGCAGATCGTGTAATTCTTTGGGATATTCCAAATCAACTTCTAATATCGAACCTTTATTGCTATCTTCTTTATACTTGGATAAGTCTATTTTGTCAATTTGTTTTTTAGTCATCCATCTGAATCCGCCAGTTGGAAGGTATTGGCTCATTGCCCAACCATACAGATTGTTGGCGTCTAAATACATGATATATTTTGAGGGCGCCTTTTCATCATATGTTTTCATGTATCTATTATTAGCTTTACCGTATCGGTTAGCAATATAACTGGTTCCGCCACGCATTCCTTTTTCAATAAACTGAAACATGTCAATATCAGTCATAAGCTCCAATTTAATGTCAGTCATCTTTAACATAGCATCCCATGAAAGACCTGGAGATGTAAAATAATGACAGGGGTCTAGTTTGTAGTATTGCAGACATGTCTTTCGAAAGTTTTCAAACACATCAGCTAATAGAAGGATGTCAGATTTGAGATATAAGTCATGGTACTCACCCATATTTTTTAGATTGAAAGTGTTCCATACATTTTGAGCATGTTTGTATTGATCATCTGAGATATGCTCATCATTTAATATACTGTAAAATTCTTCTTTTGGTGGTAGCTTTTCATTGAATTTACCGAAGCTATCCATGAAGTCGTATGGATATACTCCTTTTCGAGACATCAAATCAAGCTTTTCGTTTTCAAATATTTGAGAGGTGTATTTCAATGATTCTTTTGGTAGATTGCTGACCAGTCTGTCAAGACTTGAGCTCATGAATTGGAAACTGTCAATAAAGGTCAGATGATGACCGAGCATGAAAGCCATATATTTCTCCATGTTATTGGGAATTGCATTTATATTCATTTGGCACTTTTCACCTTTCTTGTTTGTGTATGTATGATTTTTAACTGTCTCACCGATCTCTTGCATTATAAAATGACTGTCATACCCACGGAGATTGTGAAATATGACTGGTATTTTCTCAGTCAATCTGAAATTCAGGTTGCAATCTTGATGTGCGGATCCTCTGTACTGACCAGTCACATGGCAGTGATCTCTCACTCTTACATCAGTTTTATTGTATTCTTTTTCACATATATGGCATTTATCAGCTTTTTGGAATTTTTCTTCATCATCTTTAGTCATTCTTAATGGTTTATTGAAATATTTTTTCATAACCTTCTTGCAATATTTGACTTCATCCAGCATAGCTTCCATAAATTTGTAAACGGCTTTTTCACCTCTGTAAATTTGTACTGGTTTCGTGTATTTATCGTCATAACAACAAACAACCTTGTAACCGTATCCACAGTCTGTATGCTTCTGATAAGCTTCAGTGAATGATTTGTCATTGTTGGGTTGACATCCATGTATTTTTTCAGTTATGGCTTCGAAGTCGGCATATATTACAAATGGAACTGGTAGTTGTTTATGGAAATTATTGAATTTTAGTATGTTGTCACCTTTTGTTGGCATTGTAATCGCTTGTGTGCCATTCACTTGGATACAGTTTTCTTTATGATCAGTCAATACTCTTTCAGAACTGAAACACTGAAGACAATGCTTGCAAAAATGTTTTCTCTCTTTGTGCTTGGTTTGATTGTACATAAACTTGTTGAAATCTTTGATTAATACATAGTGCTTGTTTTCATTTTCTGTTATAAGAAGCAGATTCATACAATCTTCATACTTTTCTTTTGACACATGAATGGGATATTTTTGTTTTTCTTCATAACCAAACACATTGATGTTGATTGCATTATGTTTTTCTATTTTGTTGTACTGTTTGGTAGTGACTGGAAATTCAATTCCTGAATAATTTAATTTTTTAATGAATGCTTTATCTGATTTTTTTATTCTTTGGGGATTTTTGTCTTGAGGATTAAGATGCCGAATGTGGCACCATCTAAAACATTCATTGTCACTGTTTTTTATGTTGATCAATCCCTTTGCACTGTTTCTGAGTTCATTTGGTAGTTTGATGTATGATGATCCTTTCATTGGTTTGTATTTTACCACATTAAGATAATGATTGTCAACAGATTGAACAGTCCAACCAGATCCCTCTGAAATCCAAACTGCAATCTTGTTCAGTATGACTTGTTTTGACAAAGATAAAGCCAGTTCGATTTGTGTGTCATTTGTTATTGTTTGTGGTTGACTGTTAAAATAAGCCGTTTTGATGATTTTTTCTTCTCGCCCTAGTTGTTTTTCAAATGTGACCCTCAATGTTTCAACAAACTTCAGGCCTGTCATTGATTTTAATATTTTTCCAATGTGAATGGCAACAGCCTTTCTTGTATTTTGCAGTTGCAATAGTGGGTCTTTGCTGTTTTTTATGTTGATTTCATAAGACTTTGTGAACCCTTTTAAAGCTTTGTTCGTTTCTTGTATTATGGTCCTCGGTAATGGAACTGGTCGTTTTTTGGTTCTTGGCGCTGGAATTGGTCTGTTTAATTGTTCTATTTCTTGTAACCATTCAGCAGGAGGAGCCGGCAGTCTCTTTCTCTCAAAATAGTCAACCATTTGTTTTACACTTTTTCTTGGGCCCGGTATTGGTTTTACAGTCCTCGGTGCTGAAATTGGTTGTTTGTTTTGCTGGAGAAGCAATTTTATTAATTCTGATTTACTTAGTTTCTCAAGATCAATCTTGTTCATACTATAAGTTGAGATATTATTTTTCATACTATATATTTATTGAATAGTGGTTTCTCTTTAAATAGAATTTTTGTTTTTTGACAAACTAAACCCTTATAAAGAAATAATATATACTATATTATTATGACCAAAATCCAAATCAAAGAATGTGTTTATTCAATTCATCCGATTTACGACTTGTATGCCGCCGACGAAAATGGAAACGTAATCTATATTACAAAAAAAATTTCAACAATTGGTAATAAGCATAGAAGCGGTTATATGTATTGCAATGTTAAAAAACATGGTGAAAGACAGAAATCAATGTCTGTTCATCGATTTGTTTGGGAATGTTTTAACGGTCTTATACCTGAAGGAAAAGTGATTGATCACATCAACAATGACCAAAAAGACAACAGATTATGCAACTTGCAAATAATGACTCAACAACAAAATTGCAAGAAATCAGCAAAGAATCGTGATTATTCATTTGCTGCTAAAAATCATGAAAACAGAAAATGCATAAAAGCAACTAACATAACCACTGAAGAAGATACTTATTTTTACAGTATGTATGCTGTTCAACAACATCTTCAAATAAATGCTGGTATTGTCAAAATGGCATGTGAGGGTATCAACAAATGTAAATCAGGTGTTTCAAAAAAGGATGGTCAACACTACAAATTTAAATATGTCAAACAAGATGAATTGCCTGATGACTACAAAAAATCTTCTAATAAAAGACCGCAAAGAGTATCTGATGAAGAAAGAAAAAGGAATCAAGCGCGATTCATGAAAAATTGGGCGCATAAAGAATACACGTGCTACCGATGTAACAAAATTTTGAAAAACGGTAGCAAGTATGTGCATAATAAAACTTGTAAAACATCAGTAAATGACAAAAAATCAGATTAATTGCCGTTTTCATATATCTATTCCCTAATCATTGTTATGGGCGACAAAAAATTCTTGTATCTTTCAAATTCTCTGAATAAAAAAGACATTTTGGCTTCAGCTTTATCAAACACTTTTTTGATTTCTTTTGTTGGTGCATTTTGTTCTAATGCAAATTTTAAACAGGGAAACTCTATTGTACGAACAAAATGCATGTACTCCGCGTTTTTTGCGATAATATTACAAATTTCTTCTTGCACCAATTTTCTCAAGCATAAAGCTTTTACTATTTCTGCTCCTTGGAACATGTATACTTATAACTCACACAAATATTCAAAAGGAAGATGAAAAATCACTCCGTCTTCATTTTTTGTTTGTATTATCCATGGATACATTTTTCGTGCATACTTACGCATTGCTGCCCAAGATATTCTTTCACTCATCGCCTTCCAATCTATTTTGTATTCTGGGTATCTTTCTTTTAGCACGTTTTCTATGTCATTTTCTTTGATGTCATTCAATAAATAATACCAAATGATCAACTTGTATTCTTGTCTGTCTGAATATTTTTTCATATACTATATGTTTTTTATTTCTTATGAACCCAACCATTCTAGACATTTTGACGTATCACCACAATCAGGATGAAAATCGAAAAATTTTCCACCCTTGTGTAAATGAAGTCTGTAACGACCTTTTGAATTTAACACCAAGTTGGCTTTTATCTCTTTGCCATCAATCATTTTTAACACGTCTTTGCAATTGATTAGGTGAAAAGCAAAACGGCGTAATTTCTTATCTCGCAACAAACGAAGAATGAAATCGTTGTAATTTTTTTTCATATACTATATGTTTTCATTTTGTTTTTATACAGATTCATCACTGTCTTGTGACGACTCAGATTCTTGCGAACTTGAGCAGCTTTCTTCAGATATACTTTCTTGCGATGGCGTCCAATCGGAATCTGAACCAGGGTCTTGATCGCTCTCATAATAGAAACCAAACTTTTCTTCATTTTCAAACTTGTCCATATAATATAAGTATATATTTTTATTTTTTTATAAGTATTTATGCGCGTTTGTTTCACCACAATTCATATGTTTTCAATGTCTTTCAATGGTATCCAACTGTTGAATTCATCACTGTATCCCTTCCATTTCACTAGAGCTTGTTTCTTTTTATAGTCCCTCCGAATTACTTTGTCAATACGGAAAATATCCTGCTTTGCTTTTAATAATTCAGGTTCATAAAAACTGCCTTGTATCTCTTCGTCATTGAGATCTTTTAGTTTGTATGTTATTGGATTAGTGTATTGGATCTTATCAACTGTAAACACTTCTTCAGTCCAATTTGGTGTATAACCCTTGTCGAACACATTCCGTTTATACTTAGATATTCGAACCTTATCACCAACCTTGAATTTTGGTTTTTGTTTTAATGTTTCTGTGTCACCGTATAGATTGAAGTAAACTCTACCTTCATTCCTCTTATTAGATGCTTCTACAGGAGTCATTTTTATGCTTGAATGTTTTGTGTTGTTGTACTGTTTCACTAGTTTGGGTAACATATCGAGATACATTGTATTACCTTGAACAGTGAACTGTTTCCACATTTTGGATTTAATTGTTCTATTCCACCTTTCAACCACTGAGGATTTCTCCTCATTTTCAGTGGAGTACATATGTATCCCATTTTTATCCAACAAGTCTTTCAAGTGTTTGTTATAGAACTCCTTTCCCTTATCAACCCATAAATATTGTGGTCTTCTGCCTTCCTTGAATATTGTTTTAAATGCTTCAGTGACAGATTCGCCTTTCTTATCCTTCAATGGGACAATCCAACCGTATTTACTGAAAACATCGATAACCATAAGAAGATACCGATAACCTTTATTCCATTTGCTAAACTGTTGCATTTCAACTAGATCACTTGCCCATATTTCATCAATATGATTCACGATTACACGCCGCCGAGTAAAGTTGCGTCTTATGGATGCATGTAATTCATCTGCTAATTTTTCTTGCCAGTTACCCGACGGCTTTTTCCGTTTTTTGAAACTCCTAGACCTAGTTTCTGCTTTGTATTGATGACATTTCTCGCTAACCAATGCCCCCATTGTCTTTCATTATACGGTACGTTGTCTAAAGCTTGAACCATTTTCCTATCTGCTTTGTTTTTACATTTCCTGTCATCCTTGCAGACGGAATAATCAACATCGTGTTGCATTGCTATTGCATCAGTTTTGCCAGTGGGCATATCATATATTTCCAATATTTGACCAGTTTTTGGGTCATACTTCAGTTGATTTTCTAAATCATTATAAGGTCCTGTGTAATGATGCCCAGGTAATGTCCATCCGCCTTTTGGTTTCGGCAATTTACCAATAGCTTTGTGAATGTCAACAGCGCCGCCATCAAGATCTTTTCTGTTTGTTGTGTATTTTTTCTTGGGTCTTATTTTTGTTGACAATTGATCGAGAGCTTCTGATCCCACTTTGTGAAGTAGAGGATTCATTTTTCTCAAACCATAATCGATTGCTTTTTTCTGCAATTTTGGGTCTCTCATTAATTCGGAACCATAATATCTTCCCATTTCAACTGCTTTTTTGCCAAGATAAGGTACTCCTTTTGTTAGGAACAATTCTGTTCCAGTATTAGCAATATCACTGAGTAAGCCCGCTCCCAACGGGCTGTTTAGTTTCCCTGTTTTTTAACAAATTTGGTCTTTGTAATACCACATTCAGCACAAGTGCAAAAGAACATTAGTCTACCATTTTTGGCTGTTTTGTAACCTGAAGGTTCAACACATTCGGTTACCTTTTTCTGTTTTACACAATATGATTTCATAATATATATAAGTTAGATATTTCTAAAATAATATTCGATAAATCTCTCATTTTTCATTGTATCATTTATGTCGAATACTTGTAATAAATCATAATACGAATTACCCTTATTCATTTCATTTAGAAAGTATAAACAGAAATACCCACAAGTTGTTGTTTGTATGTTTTGTATCTGATTGTTTTGATGTAACAAAGTCAGATTTTTCTTTTTGGCATGATCGACGATCTCTTGAAATGGGGGCATACCAAAACTATCGAAATAATTTATCACATTGTCTTTGACATATGTTGCAACCCAATGACTTCCGCTCATATAAGCTGGTTCTAGATTGTAGATGAATAACGCCTGTTTATGGTTATGTGGAACATTTTCATTCCTTGACAGTACGTCATTGATCGGTATATTCAAATATTTACACCATTTTATCAGATCGTGGTTGGACATAGGTATTTTTTTGTGAAATTTTGGTTTCACAATATTGCCCCCAAAATGGGTATGCCATTGAATGGACTGTTTTTGCCTAGGAGAAGGCCTTTTCCCGCCTTTTTTTTGGTTGAGGATGTTTTTTTTTCACCATAACCAGTCACATATGGCGGATAACTGTAAAATGGAGGGGGCATTCCCATTCTAGGTGCTCCTGTACCATCCTTTTTCGACGAAGGTGGTCTACCTACCCTCGGTGCTCCTCTTCCCGTTAGCTTTTTGACAAGATTCAAAGCCAAAGGTATTCCAATGCTAGCCAACAGAGTGCCTAAAAATCCACCTGATTGTGTTTTAGTAGGTGTTATATGCACACCAGAACCTGTTTGAGCTGCATTGATGATGTCTCTTTGCTGTTTTGTAGTGAACATGTTCAGATATGGCATTAGTTTATTGATCGCCTCAAAAGGTATCATCATAGGTAATGGAAAAGCACCGCCTTTTTGACCGGATCCAATCAATTTTTTAGCTCCGGCTTCTGCTAAACCACCAAGAGCACTCAACCCAAGGGTTTTACCAATAGCTGGAAGAGCTCTCATACCAAGTGACAGTACGGTGCTCAAAAGACTTCCGCCTACTTGTTTTCTGATATTGGTCTTAGCAAGCTTAATGTCCATTCCTTTGTTCAATTGTCGATTTTTTTGCAATCGTTTTTTCACCATTGCTGGAACATAAAGAGTGTCGTTTCCATTAAGAGAATCATTTGTC
The DNA here is from genome assembly GCF_036669925.1 of Montipora capricornis. Classification (NCBI taxonomy): domain Eukaryota; kingdom Metazoa; phylum Cnidaria; class Anthozoa; order Scleractinia; family Acroporidae; genus Montipora; species Montipora capricornis. Next base: position 75,500,169 of record NC_090885.1, on the reverse strand, counting down.
AGTCTTAGAACAATTGTTTCCCTTTTATGGTAAGCATTACTCAGATTCTTTTTTTGATTATCTGAAAGTCTTACGTTGATTTCATGAAGTTTAGTCATATAATATATGTTATATAATTCCAGTTACAAATAAATATGTGTCATTTACTTGATTTCATATTACTATTTCAGTTGTGGGCTTAAACTATCACCAATTCATTACCCACCTTGTCAATAACAACCGACTCTTCGTACAATACAACTGCATGGACATTGAAATCTGCTGCACTATTGGCACTTATTTTATACCTGAAAATCAACTGTTTAGGGTCTCTTGTTACTTTCTCTGCCTGACATGACAGATCGAAATAGATTAGTGGATACAGGCTGTTATAATTGGCAAGATTCAACTGGGTTCCGGTGTTGTAATCGTTTTTTCGCATAGCATAAGACATCAGATCATTGAAAATCCTCACTTTGCTCTCACTGTCATATTCCGTTTCTGGGTAGAAAACACCATTGCCATATTCGAGTCTGCATGTTGTTAAATAACTGTTTGCGTTTGCTGCATTTAGTTTGAAGGTATCAAGTAGATATGGATTTTGAGTTGCAACTCTGGTTTTAGCCCGTTGTAGATAAACAAAAATTGCTTTGACATTGTCAATACTGGAAGAAATCTGAAAAAAACCACTGACTCTAGCAGGTGCTGACACTGCATATAGTTCACGCTGATATGTCCATTTGTGTTCTTTCATGAAAGAGCTTACAAATTTGTCGTACATACTGTCTTTTGGTGTTAATTTTGGAACCCATAAAAGAAATCTGTTAATCACTACTCTGCCGGCATCTGTTCCTGCTGCCATATTGATGAGTTCATTGTCGTTCTGGAGATTCAAATTGAATTGTAACTGCATAGGAACCAACATTTTATCCTGCAACTCTTCAAAAAAACTGTAACGATTGAGAGGTATGATCAAATTCACATCTTTTGCTCCTCCCGTTCCATCATTATTGGTCGCTTGTGTAAGCACTCTTCTAGATTCATATCCTAAATTAGTATTGGCTGTCGTATCATTTGTGTCTAAATACCAAAAACTGTTTTTACCGACTGATCTGCTGTAATCATCAGAATATTCCAACAGATTCTTCACAAAAGTGACCTTATGTAGATTGTCAGTATCGTAAACAATTTTCCCAGCACTTTTAATCATCATATGTGCAATCAATGAATGAGATCCGTTTATCACCGTTATTCTATCGGCTGCTGCGTAACCAGCTCCATCTGCTGTTTTTTGTAACTGGAATTGAACCTCGAAATAAGCATTGTACCAATCATAGAAAGAACTCCGGTCGTTGATGGTGAATCTATAACCGTTCTTTTCTTGATGTTGACCGTTACCTGGGGCTCGGATTACATCATCAAGTTGAAATCGCACCAACTCATTTCTTTGCAATAATTCACTTGTTCTAAAAGCCATTTATACTATTGTATTATATAATTTTGCTGTCATGTTATTTATTTGAAAAATCTACGCCTTCTTCCAGATCCTGATATCAATCTATTTAGTATCATATCAGTACTTTCATCTTGCTGTTTAATGGGTGAAGATGGGGCTATTGCCCTTTGTGTCGTAGCTCCTTTTCTCAAATTTGCCAATTTTTTCATTATTAGGTCTCCTGACTTTTCTGCCACCGTCTTGCCAATTTTATCACCTGCATGGGAAACCCCTGATTCTAATGCCTTCTTCGCTATTGGCTTGGCGAATTTCTTGAAAACAGATGATGCCACACTCTTCAACGGTTTAAAAATATTGTCAACGATAAGTCCAGACCCTTTGTGTTGAAATACAAATTTACCAAGTTTTGGATGGTAAAACCTCTTAAATTCATACGGTTTCATTATACTGTTACATTAGATACTTTTTAAAATCAGCGAAAAAGACGTATCCGCTCCATTTAGATCCACTAATCTTCTTTTTCCATCTGTTATCATGATTCTGATTGATGAAATTGTAGTTTTGTTCACAGGATTAAATGTAACTCTTTGTGGTTCGAGGGTGAAGGAGTAACTTGGTTTTAGTACACTAGTTGAGAATGAATAAATGATGTCTGTTTCTTCGCCGTCAACTAAACTTTCGTTTACCAAATCGCAATGAATATTGAGTACGTCTGTGTCTTGACTGAGATTTGGCACTCTTGGTCCAATATGCGTTCCACTTGCTAATATCTTTTTATCAAAACCGATCAGGTCATTAAAATTACTTGCTCTTAAATCAAGTCGGTAATTTGCAGCTAATGTAACCGTGACTCTGAATGTTGTTTCGTTGAATTCAAGAGTCATCGGATACGTATCACCAGTTTTCGTCACATTTTTAATATGTCTGTCAAAGTCCGTATAATTCCATACCCCAGCTGGAAAGGTAATGTCCTTAAAAGTTGAACCATTATCGGAGCTGTATTTGATTAATTGATTTTTGTACCCAGCATTGACATTGAACCAAGTGAATGACATGTTAATGACTCTGTTAAGACCGATAACGTATTGCTTATTATTGTCTAGAGTTACAGGTCTGGTGAAATTTGTTGTAAAATCTTCTGGTTTATTGTTCCCTTGATTTTTTACACTGTAAGATGATAAAACTATCTCTCGTTCCATTATATAATGAGGTTACATTAAATTTTGAAATATTGTTTGTATAATTTACCATATTGTGATTTGTTAATTGTTGTCATTTTCAATAATGTGTCCAATATAGAAACACCCATATTTCGCATGTCAATGCTTGTATTGCCAGCCAATATCTCACCAATGATCAAATCCAATTTTTTTATGAGTTCTTTCGGTTTGTTAAAAAATATCACATTGCCACCTTTTTGTTTTTTCCTACCAGAACCTTCCATTGTTTTCATTTTGTTTTCATAATGATCTATGTATGCGTTTAAAGCAACTCTTGCGTTGTCTATTCTTTTGTATTCCTTTTGTTTTACAGCTTCAGAAATTAAACCACTGTTGAATTGTTTACTTACAGCAGTCTTATAACCTTTTAATTGATTTCTTTTGAATTTAGCATCATTGACAATCTTTTTGAGATATTTCCTGTTTTTTTGTTCAGTCATTTCTTGTTGATTCAGTGTCATTTCAACAGAATCATAATTTTGAAGACCAAGATCATTCAATATCTCATTGTCCATGTCTTCATCATCTAATGCATAATCGATATCTTCGTCGTCATCGTATTCTGGTGGTAATTCTGGTTCTTCAGGGAAGTACTTAGGATCAATATGAATCTCTTTTTGTCCTTCCAGAAGATCTTGTAAAGATTCTTCATATGTTGGCGGTTTTGGCACCAGTTGTTTTTCTTGCTGTGGCAAAACAGGTTGTTCAAATAGATCACCAAGATTCATATCGGGAACTTCATCCTCTATATCAATGCCGTAATCAGGAACTTCTCCTTTCTTCAGTGGTCGTTTTTTCCTTGGCAACCTTAAAGCCTGATTACTATCAATAACATCATCTAATTTACTTGTAATTGGTTGGAATACTTTTGAAAATCCCTGTTGACTGGTCTTCTGATCGATATTATGTTTTGTAATTGCATTATGGACATAATTAATCTTATCCCCTAATTCAGATTTACTCTTTGCGAGTTCTTTCCACTTAAGTAAACTCATTTATTGTTATATTGTTACGTTACATAAAATGGAAATTCATATATAAAAAATAACGTTTTACACCGTGTTGAACACCATGTTAAACACCATGTTATTGGAATAATATACCCATATGATATAAATGAAAATACTAAATTATGACACCAAAGATGATCATGTCACAAATTTCAAACGAAAGCATAAATCCATGCCTAAAGAATGCTTCCGCATGCTCATTTGCGGACCTTCTGGTTCGGGAAAAACCAATACACTGATGCATATGATCTACAAATTATTGTACTTTGACAAAATATACCTTTATGCAAAAAACTTAGAGCAGTCAAAGTATCGGAATCTCATGAAAGAGTTCGAACCATGGAGTGAAGAAGCTGGTTATGATATCATTGAAGCAAGCAATGATAAAATAATTCCTGTAAAAAATCTCAATGGTGACAATCAAAAAATTGTGATATTCGACGATTTCGTATGTGATAAAAACCAAAAACCATTAGTTGACTATTTTATACAGGGGAGACATAAAAACTGCTGTGCCATATATTTGAGTCAAAGCTACTATAAGACACCAAAAGATATTAGATTAAACTGCTCACATTTTGCCATTTATGATTTTCCGAGTACTAATGAAAAAAGTCTCATATGTCGTGAAAACAATGTCTCAAAACAATTATACGAGAAAGCAACTAGAGACCCTTTTAGTTTCATATATATTGACAAACCTGAGAAACAAGTAAAGAAGAATTTTGATGAAACAATATAAATCAATTGTATATGAGTTACTCTAATGGTAAATTACCTGAAGACACATTTTCACATGAAAAAGTTATTGAAATAGTCAAAGGATTGCCTGGTGTTGGTTTTAAACTAACAGATGACGGTGATTTCGATATTCAAAATAAAAAACTGAGGAATGTCGCTGCACCTCAAACGAATGACGACGCAACTACTAAGAGTTATGTTGATTCGGAGGTTGATAAGACATTAAAATTGGACGGAAGCAATGCAATGACTGGCGCCCTTAATATGGATAACAGACGTGTTGAAAATATTGCCCCTGCTAGACATGGCCAGAGTGACGCTGTCAGTAGTGCGCATTTGCATAGTTTTTACATGGTGCTCAATACTAACGATGGTAAAATAGAATTGCAAAATCCAATCGACATGAAAAATCAAAGAATCTTAGGAGTGAAAGACCCGATACTACATTCAGATGCTTCTAATAAATTTTACGTTGACAGCTCTTTTAATTTTAAAGCTGATAAAACGGAGCTGGCTAATTATTTGAAAAAAGATGGAAGTATTGCCGTAACTGGCAATTTTGACTTTGGAAATAATAAAATCAGCAATCTTGCTGAAGGCACTGGCAATTCTGACGCTGTTACAAAACACCAACTGCAAACTGGTTTATCAACCAAACCGAATGTTAATCAGGTTGTGTTGCGAGATGGTACGCAAGCAATGACTGGAAATTTGAATATAAACAACAACAAGATCATCAATCTTGCTGATCCGACAGGTGTAAATGATGCCACAGGAAAAGGTTACGTGGATCGATTATTTTTGGATGCACTTCGATTAGACGGTTCAGCGAAAATGACTGGCAATCTAGACATGAACAATAACAAGCTTATCAATCTTGCTGATCCGACAGGTGTAAATGATGCCACAGGAAAAGGTTACGTTGATCGATTATTTTTGGATGCACTTCGATTAGACGGTTCAGCTAAAATGACAGGCAATTTGGATATGTCTTTGAATAAAATAATAAATTGCGGACAACCAACCGGTGCTAGAGATGTGACTAACAAAGCTTATGTCGATTCCGAGGTTGGAAAAACATTGAAATTGGATGGAAGCGGTGTAATGACTTCTGTTCTAGACATGAACAATCAACGAATAATAAATCTCGGAAACGCCACACATAATCAAGATGCCATAACTTTGAAGCAAGTAAATGACGCTTTTTCGACTATAAGTACCGAAAACAATAAATATACAGACGAACAAATAGAAAAAAATAAGAAATATGTAGACGACGAAATAGTAAAGAGTCACATAACTACGCACACAAACAGAAAAAATGTGCTGAAATATGCTATGGCTGATGGGGAATTTACAGCAGATTATGGAATACAGGATGCCAATTTAATCGACTATAATGACTCACCACATAAAAACAACAAAAAAGCATTTTCATTCAAGGTTCAAAAGGCAACAGATGGTTCCAGTCTGTTCAAAGGACGATTCGATTTTAATCTATTCAAACTGATACGTGACAATTACAGCGATAAATATACTGTGTGTTTAGAAATATATTTCCAAAAAACTGGTTTTGATGTAGAGTTCAATTCATTTCAGGTTACTTTTGAAAAATTAAACATGAACACTGATAGAACCACGACAGTCAAAAGCAACACAGATCACAAATATTATCGCTTTATCATGAACTTATCACCAGACGGTTCTTCACCAAATGTTCAAAGACGGTTATATGTAACTGTTCAATCCACTTATGACAATAGAAGCCCAACTCTTTTACCAATGTATGTCCTGATTTACGGTATAAAAGGTGAATCAAAAAACAACCTTGATTTTACAATTTATGATTATGAAAAAGCTTATGAGGTTGCAAACAATGAATTACAAATGCATGTGCCGTTAAATTTGAATGGTAATAAAATTTTGGGGTTATTCAATAAGATATTACCGTCTTACGCCTATGGAACCACTTCAGAATCATCACTGGGATGTGATTTTAATATTTCTAGAACAGTGCATCTGACATTTACCAAAATTTATATTGATAAAATAAAAATTTATGCTAAAAAAAATTATCCATCAGAGTCGAATCACGATATAACTTTTTATGGAGACGCTAGTGTATTTTATGACATAGATTTTTCAACAAGCAAAATACTTACTGTCAATATCAATCGATATTTTGAAAACATAACAAACATACGAATAAATTTTGATGATGACGATGGGGATGGCGTAAGATCTTATGTTTACCTTATACATTACAAAACATTACTGATCAATTGAATTATCTACTGCAACAGTATATGACATTGTATGTAAAAAATTTAGATGGTACACATCTTCTTGACGACAATGGTGACAGAATTGAATACACCATTGACTATCACTCTGATGATGATTTTACCTATCAAGCTCAAGCTCAACTTTCAGTAAACGATGATGGACATATAGAAACTGACAAAAATCTCGTCGTTAAGGCTGCTACGGAAGATAACCATGTTGTCATAAAAAAACAACTCGATTTGAAGTTAGACAGATCGACTTTTATTATTTCGAACAGTCTTCCTGGTATACCAGTGTTAGACAAAATCAGCATTGCATTAATTCCAGCTTTATCAGTAGTCACAGCCGATTCAAATGATAGAGTTAGTTCATGGATTGATCCTGTGAATAATATCGATTTTTCACAACAAACCAATTCAAAAAAGCCTCTTTTTCTAAGGGATTCAACAAAAAAACTGTTTTTTGTACGTTTTGATGGTAGTGATGACTATTTGGAAAAAAATTCGTTTGATGTTTCTGAAATAGCAGGTAAATCTGGTAACAAATGTACAGTAATACTGGTTGTCAAAACAAAAGCGATAACTAATCAATCACAGTTTCAATGGGGGCGTGGAGCCGTCAGATTCGGTGTGCATATACCATGGGGAGATGATACAGTCTATGTCGATTTTGGTTCCTCGTCCAATGGCAGACTTAACATTCCTTCTTTGCTGAATCTCTCTGGTAATATCGAAGTTTGGACAATTCGTATTAATGGGACAAATCTAGAACTCTTTAGAGGCGTTACATCAATCAGTGCGATTAAAACAGAAACAATTTCTGCCACTCTGACAGGTTCAGCTCAAGAAATGTTTATTGGATGTCAGGTTCATACTGATGGCACTGCTGTGAATTTCTGTGAAATGGATTTATATGCTTTTGCTGTTTGGGCAAAATCTCTGTCTGATAATGAATTAAAAAATATGTTCAGGTTCATTCAAAATCATTTTGATTTGTGATGTGGTCATTTTAAAATATATAACGTAACATATATATGTACATCAATTTATTGCTTGAATATGTGACATACAATTTTGAAAAAACAAAGGAAAAGCATCCAAACATTGACGATAAAATATTAAAATCAGCACTTGTTTATAGATACCTGCATTTTTATCATCTCGAAAGAGATATATCTATAAATGAGATTCTTGAACTCAATAATGGTGAAATTGGTCTTCTTGGACCAGGTAGTGGCTGTCTAACATGGTTATTTGAAAAGATCTTCGGTTGGATTGATATATTAAATTCACATAGTGTATTACATGATGCTTCCGGGAGGTTTTATGACCACCATAAGCTCGGTAGAGGTTACACTTATGCCATTTCAGAAAAATACACAACTAAACTGATCAAAAGATCGCCTTTTTGTGGTCAAGTCAGTGGTATACTATATTGTCTATGCAGACGATTAACAATCTAAACCAATATATATGGCAGATCGAAAAAAGAGAATATTCAGCTGGAACCATATTTCAGACAAACTCTCAGAAGATCAGGTCGACGAACTAAAGAGCTATTATAAGGCATACCATAGAAAGTGTTGGGCTTACAAAAAGGCTGTCAAACGCTTCAAAAAATTCAAACTTATTGGTAATACTATTTCTATCATAACTGGTACTGGTGGAATTATTAGTGCTGTTGTAACTGGCGGTATAGCCCTAGTAGCTATAAGCACAAGTGCTTTGTTAATCAAGTCTTACATGGATTTCCAATCATTGGATCTCAAAATACAAAATTGTACATACGCATACCAAAGTTATCAGCATCTTTTGAATTCAATAAAAGACATGTTGAGAAGCGGTGATTTTCAACCATCGTTTCACACAGAATTAAAAAATGTAGATGATTTTGTAACTGATGTTTGTCCTAGTGTTGATAAATTCTACGCAAAATACAATGACAAATTCATTCCTTAACTATCACATTTATTTTATCAAATGATAATGCTAGGATGTCTTGCCAATATCGTTTATAACTTTCAAGTGTCTTTTTAGACTTTGATGTCTTAACCTTTTCATAAGGAAGATCAAGCATTTTAAATATTTGTTTCAAAATGAAATTGATGTTAATCATACGCTTTCTGTCTATATTCACAGATTTTACGACCTTACCAATTTCATCAAAAATACTCAATATCTTATCTCTATTTTTCACGGTTATCTGAAAACCATTTTTTACAGCTATATTATTCATTATGTTTTCTATATGATATTTTCTTTGGTAAACACTTTGACGATGGAATCTATGCTTATTTGAGTGAAAATCAACAAATTCTATAAGTGGTTCATAGCCATTAACTGTCCCACATTTTTTACAAACTAGCATATTGTTATCATTCACTATATCAGGTTGACTGCAGCATGGCTCAATTTCTTTCGTATGTTTCGAGATTTGCTTATTACAAAATGGACAGACCACTTCTTCCATATTGACAAGTTCTTTATGCAGTTCTTGGCAACTCATTATACTATTATATGAGATATTATTTTAGGTTTTTTAAATAACATATAGTTCCAAAATAAATTTTGCGTTGGATCCATTCTGCCTCGCCACAGCATAGATTCGCAGAAATATAAAACATATAGATTTCCAAGAATACGAGACTGAAAGTTGGAAGCCATTAAATGTAAAGTAGTATGGAGTTGGGTTGGTCTGAGAACATTTTTGCAAAAATGTTCTCATACCCCCAACTCCTATACTACTAATGCTCATCTACTATAGCTCAGTCGGTAGAGCATTGCACCGGCATGGCAGAGGTTCATGGGTTCGAAGCCGCCTAACATTTTCAGCTGTCTACAAGAGGCAATTGCGTGGCTTCCAATCCCGCTGAAGCCAGCTGAATATCACTTCTCTATTTCGTCTATAAACCCGCACTTCAAATGTATTCATTTACTTCAAACACAACGTACATTGTTTCAAAGTTCTCAGACTGCGCACGCAGTTAGTAGGGAACTTTAGCAACGACGACGGGAACGGCAACGAGAACGTCATGTAAAAACATAAATTCACGTTATTGCGATCACTTCGTGACTATTCCAAGCCTTTTAATATGACAAAGGTGTTTCAGTCCCTCAGGAATGAAACCGTTACGAGCGGCGCTTAATTTAGGGGAGAAAAATGAAAATTTATCTCCAGGTGCTGACGTTCTCCATAACACCTCAAACTTGGTAATTTCACGTTGTTGCTTTGCTGACGACGGCAAAGAAATGGACAAAAATGAAAAACGCACGTGCAGGGCGTGCAAAGCTATTGCTTTTGCCCACTAAATATGCAAATTTGAGACGTTCTCGTTGCCGTCGCCGTTGTCGTTGCTAAAGCTCCCTAGTGTATAAAGTGGGTGTTTTATGTCTGCATGGAGATTCATGTGGATCGAGAATATTTCATGCAATTGAATAAAAGATTTAGAGCCATCTTGAAGTCTAGCCTTTTGAATAGTTTGTTTGATTTTGAATGGTCACGTTTGACACGTTTCCCGGTTATTTTTAATCGCAGACAATCGCATGACTATACATATATTGGGGATGATCATGACGTAACGCAGAGACCCCTTCCCCCTCCACCGAAAGTTGACAAAAGAGAGCGCCCTCCTGCATCACTTCCCACTGGTCCTGCGACACGAACACCACTGAGACCGCATTCTATTTCTGATCCTAAACCATTCCTGGGTAAAGATCAAGAACATTCTTCGTCGCCTGTTTTTCCCAAACAAAAAGGTCAAATACTGAACAGGCCTGCGGCGAGTTTGCCTCGTCGCACTAGTAGTCAAGAGTTGCCGACTCCAAGCCGGATACCTGACAGGAAAAAAATGTCAAGAAGCTCTTCAGAAGCGTGCATAACGAGCAAGCAATCGCAAGGGAACGATTTCGATAACGTGATTAAACAGTTGCAACTCCCTAATTTATCGCTTATTCACGAAGGAGGTAATCATTATGTTGTCTCTCTTGCAGTAGATTTGAATTTAAAATGTTGTTGTTTATGTCATCCGGCCTCTCCCACTCTTTTTCAGTGATAAAGATTCTGCAGCATCGAGAACGCCTTCGCCAAGCGTTTTGGTTTAGCACGTGCGTTTTTATCATAGTACTTTGCTTTGCAGTGTCCCATCAAAACAACGACAACAACAACAACAACAACAACAAAAACAACAATGACAAAGGACTTTACGGTACAACGAAGTGGAATGATATTTGCATTTTTAGATGCCTTTTTCACAGCATTCAGCAGTCATTTCTAAACCCTCCAAATACGTAGTTTCCGCGTCACCGGCATTGCATACTGGTGTGCGATATCTCTGATTCTTTTGTGCGTCCACCAGAATTTGTACTTTTTAATATTGTCAAGCGTAAGTGACTGGTCGCAGACCACCAATAATTCCTCGATAGAAGCTCGAGAATTTTACCGTAAGTTTACTAGTAAATATCACGCATTTACCAATTTACTGAAACGTCGTTTTCAAAGCGTGTCTCAGGACGACGATAAAGTCGGAAAATTGTTGTACTTAAATGCGAAATGTAGATCATCTACGTATACAATCCTTGACAAAAGTGTTGGGACAATATGGTCAATAAGCACGAGCGGTTTCAATGACAATGCATGGGCACAACTTTTCCCCCTCTCCCAAACGTTGTTGATTTGAGTCCCGGAAATATTAAGAAAAGCTGCAGTTGGTTTGAACATGGCTTGGCCGGGGTGGATAGGGGGCCACTTGAGATGCCGTTATGACAAGGATTATATTCTACAAGGTACACGTTTTACTGAAGCGATTTTTGCGCTCATTATTGAAAGTTCCCAAGACTTTTTGGCCACCACTGTAATTACCACCAGAAAACTCCACATTTTATCTATATGAAGCTGAAAAAAAAAAGAACTAACTGTAGCCAAGAGAATTTTCTCTTGCTCAGTAACCAATTTTTTTAGCTACCAGCTTACAGACCCTTCTCAAAGCCACGCTGAAACAACTAAGGCTAAAACCGATAGGTAGCCCATGCCATTCATTGTCAACTTCAATTACATATTTTTTTTCAGGTACCGAGCCGCCAAAGGTCCCTTCTAGACCAGGTAGAGGAAGGTAAGCGATTTCATCACTATAGTAACCTCCGCTGACAAGCACAGATTAAAGGCGCTTTTCTTCAAAGACCCGAAAAGGTTTTGCGGAAAAACCCCAAAATTTCTAACAACCACTTGTGAAACGTTTTATAAACAGCTAGTCTTTGAAGTGGTTTTTTTTCTAACCAAGAGAAAAACACGACTTAAAAAAAAACTTACTTCCTCTTTATGTACAGAGATCCTCCAGACGGTTGCGAGAATGAAAGAGGCAGACAAAGAGAGGTAACAAAGCTGAAATGATGTATTTTTTAAAGGAGATATTTTATGACTTTTCAAAAACTGTAGATATCAAAATCTAAGTTCCCACTTGTCGACTTATTGAAATCAAAATAGATCTACGAAATGCGTATGGGTTTATTTGACGTGCGACTCCCTTTAATTTATAGGTTTCTCGAGGTAGAGGTGCTCCTTTTATACCAAATTCTTATAGCACAGAAATGACGAAGGAAGACGCAGCAAGGTGAATATGTTGCCGGTAAAATCCGTTCTCTAACCAGGTCAAACTGGTGATCCTGATTTTACCTAGGTTGAATACGCACCTTTTACATGAATTGAAGAAACTTTCTTTGGAGCCTAAATTAAGCATAGAGAGAAATTAGGGTCAGGTTAGGATTTGTTTTGGTTATTATACATGCATTTCAATTGACTTATAATCATTGTATATACATAAGGAAATAATTAAAAGAATTGTGCAGGGTTGGTCAAAACGGATTCAACCTGAGAACAAATATAGGGGCAGAGCGCGATGTTTGCAAGGTAAAAGTTTGTCTGGTATAAAAATAAAGGTTTGCTCGGTCATAAGTGTTTTAACGCAAACATCACTTGAAAACGAACTTTTGTGTGATCATAACTATTTTGCGAATTTTCTGCTTATTATGTACTCAACAGAATGTCACGTTTCTGATTGAGCAATGACAAATGGATAATTAGGTCATAAAGTGCAACAGAGGTTATAGAGTGCAATACGGCAGTTGCTATGGAAACACGGCGATGGAGTATAGTAATAAAGAAATCTTATGAACTTGCTCTTGATCGTTTGAATGTTTAGAAAGTTCTCTCTTGCGTGCAATTTTGAGAACTTTCAAAATATCACTCGCGCTCATAATCCACGAAACGCAGGAACAAGTTTCATCGATCAATAAAGAAATCTCCTTTAACTTGCTTGCTGTCTTAAATTGTTCTAAAAAATTCACTCTACGTGTCCACTTTGCAGAGCCTTGGAGGCAGAACCATTGGGAACTTACTTGACTCGCCCGAGCCCAAACTCAGAATCTGGAAGGGTAAGCTCACATGATACTGCACAGAATATTCGTTACCGGTTGATGATAAGATCGAAGACTCGATGATAACCTTAGTGGTGACCGTTGGAGGGCGTAGACCCCCTTAACGCATGCGCAAAATTAAATGAGGGTTCGTAAACACAAGTCCCAGCCATAAAACAAGATCTAAACGTCGAGTCTAACTCTTACAAAAACGCTACGACAGCAAGCAGTGATGGGTCATACATGCAGAGATGGCTAGAGTGAGTGAACGCACCGGTGGCTCAGTTGGTTGAGCATCGGGCTGCCATGCGGGAGGTCGGGAGTTCGACTGCGGCCGGACCAACACTCAGGGTCTCGGATAAGGATTACAAACCGTAGGGCCCGTCTCACAAATGTCTTCCCTGTCCATTAATTCCTTGTGGGACGTTAAAAAACCCACACACTATTTCGAGAAGAGTAGACCATGAAGTTCCCGGTGTTGTGGCTGTCCTCTGTGAGTATATGGGTGTGTGGGTATAGCAGGTTCACATCAGCTGAATAGCTTCCAAAACTTCAACCTGCTCAAACAAACAAATAACAAACAAACAAACAGATAATATTGTTTTTATTCCCTATTCACTCTCTCTAGTCTTTGTCAGTGCGTGACCAAACTGCTCAGAATGCAGCGTGCCTTGTAAGGCACTATAGGATATTCTACAAAGAGGTTTGTGCTGTCATTTAGTGATTCATATGAAAAGATAGTTAATGCGATGCCTTGTGTCTTTTATGAAAAAGATGCAGAGAATGTTTATATGAATAATAGACCAATTCTGCTAACTCAGTGTTGTACCCAATTCAAATCTTTTGGGAATAAAATGTTTTGTTCCAAGTATTTCCATATCATTTAAATGTGAATGCTTCATTGTCATGTAAATTCATTACACAAAGAATCCTAACCCCGAGAGATTTGAATTGGGTACAACACTGACTTTGCCGAATTGGTCTATTACAAGTGAAAACAAACTTTTAGTGGGTGTTTAATTCCTATCCCGAGTTTTTGAACTCAGTTGATGGAAAAAATGAGGAAACCGCCGCTAAATCGGTCTGTATCAACTCATGGGTATGTATGAAAATTGTACCTTGGAAATTGTCGAGACCTCACCCACTGTTTTTTTGAAAACATAAGGAAATCGTGAATAGGGAATCGTGAATACTGTCACGATTACTTTCGGAACTGTACGTTAAGTTGTAGCATACGGAATGGCAAGCTTACAAAAACACGTTGCTCAACCAAGTTTATCATAGGCTCAGTCTCCAGCCGTGGGTGTGGGAGGATCGCGGGCGCACCAAGACACCCACGGCTGGAGACTGAGCCTAAGTTTATCACAGCTATTTGTGTTTCATTAAAAGCTAGTACATCATTGGATAATGCAATGAATTCTACAGTTTTGATTGGCTTAGCCATCATGGTATGTAAACTATTAGTATATAATTACATAGGCGATTATTGAAAATTCTCTGCGCTGATTGGTTACACTTGAGGTGATTAGTGTGGATAATGAAATGGTGACGAGTGAAATGAGGGTATAATTTCACGCGCGTAAAAAAAGGTTCAGGAAATTATTTGGTTTTGGACAAAAGGCAAGGGAAATTATTCCCTAATTTCACGAGTATACCATTTGAATAGCTATTATCATTTAAACTGAATTTCGGATATCAGATTTCAAGCATTTTCATTGGCTCGCCGGACACAGACTATCAGTTCATATACCTGCTGTTCCTAATATGGTCCAGGAACGCGTCATCAATAAAGCGAGCTGAAAACATTTTTGCAGCTCTGAGAAAAAGTGGCCGACAAAAGAAATCCATGCTTTAGTCGACAATACATGGAAGATTTTTATTTATCCTGGAGTTTTTAATAAAACAATTATTCTACTTGGGCTGGCTGAATATAAAATGATTATAACCAACTCGGTGCTACGCTCCTCGTTGGTTATATATCACTTTATATATCCAGCGCGCCCTCGTAGAATAATTGTTAAAATATCATGGGTGACAAGTTAAGTCGCGTCGTAAGAGGCGGGCTATTTTCAAACCTGGACGCCATTTTGGCACCGTAGGCAAAGTTGCCATGGGAACATTGCAATTTCACGTGTGAAATTATAAATTAACGCTGAAATTTCGCGCCAAAATTGAGGAGTAATTTGTCACCTATGTTGCTTTTATGCGATAACACCTAAACTTTTTTTTTTCAAAGTGGTGGCAAGCCCTTTTGTCATAGTGATAGACGAAGAAATTAATTGTTTTAAAGAAAATGTATATTTTTCAAATAGTCACCAATGTAGTTACACTAAACAATTAATTACCTGAGGTGTTGTGAATATCGGTGAATAATTGTTAATTATTATACCATACTCGTCAAATATCAGTAACTTTTCGCATCAGCTTTTTTGTTTTTACAAAATAGAGTAGGGAATATTCATCCATAATTTGTTGGCGTTTTTTAATAAAATAATTATTCCACTCACGCTTGACAAATATGAGATCATTATAGCCAACGAGGCGCGTATCTCATATCCTACGCGTGCCCGTGGAATAATTATAACTTATTTCTTATTTAAAAGGGCTCTGTCGCAAAATTTAACCAAATTCAGTGATTGGGAAATGACAACCAAATCGAGCGAAACGTAAAAATAACTACTTAAGGCCGTGACAACAAAGGAAGGTTTGAATACGGCAGCAAATACATAAGGATGCAGGAATGAGCAAAATAAGATTAAAATGGTTGCAATTGCGGTTTATGTTTATCCTGACCGTTTCTGATAGTTGATCTCTATTGTTTGCAACTTATTATGTTTGCTCGCGGGATCGATAGACATTTTTCTGTTACAAAGCCTTGATATGTGTTGTTTAATTAAAGGCCCACATTGGCCCAAAAGTCATTGCAGTCGTTTGTTTTTGTTTTCAAATGACAGCTTCAATCTCGACCCCAGAGCTCTTCTCTTGACTGAGGGAAAGAAGAGCTCTGGGTTAGGGTTAGGGTTAGGCAAGGTGTCTTCTCATTGGTTTTCGTGAAGAACAATCAAAATCGTCTCTAATTGGTGCATTCATGTTAGCACGAGGAGTGAGCAACCGCCGTAAGATTCAAATAGCCAATTTTTGGCAATGAGAACCCTACGGCGCATGTTCTCCTACATAGAGTTTCCCAGAGCCTTGGGTCGATCCAAGGCTCTGGTGACGAGAATGATG
Organism: Montipora capricornis; assembly: GCF_036669925.1. NCBI lineage: Eukaryota > Metazoa > Cnidaria > Anthozoa > Scleractinia > Acroporidae > Montipora > Montipora capricornis. Next base: position 75,483,842 of record NC_090885.1, on the reverse strand, counting down.
ACGGCTTGTCCAAATGCGTGATCTGGTTGGCTGAATGCACTCAGGCGAATCACGCGGGAAACAACATGTCAGCTATTGGGGTAGTTTCGTGTTACGCGAAATCCAGTCTCGGACTTTTGTGAGTCTTACGAGAGGATGAGGTAAGAGAACGGATCCCCATGCCTCACCATAGTTTTTTAAAATCTATTTTTAGTTTCGCAAAGCTATTTTAAGTTCTCATTTTCCATGTACCGCGGTTAGATGATCAGGGCCGTCATTACAACTGGCCAATCAGGTTCCTCTATAAGAATAGCTGCGTAACTGAACCATGCGCTAAAATTAGATTTTAAAAAAACTATCATTGATAGAGGTCGTATATGCGGTTTCCGCTCTCTTAACTGAGCCTCTCTTAGTTTACGTTAAGTTGCATGGCGAGTGGGCCTAAGGGCGAGTAGTTTATAAACCTCCACAAAATGCAAAATGAAGCAACCGAGTCTCTCCCTCAATTGAAGGATTATTCTTAATTGTCAATTTGCTCCAAATGAAGTATTATCGTTCATTTTGGACGCTGAAAGCTTGATGGGGATCATGGGAAATGAACATATTTCTTTGAAAAAGACGAACTCCAATGTCTGGACTCGCAGGACTCGAACCTGGGAACGTTAGATTACTAACTTCTTCACTTAACCACTAGACGACCACATCGCTAACTGCCAGAATATTAATTTTTTTAATATGTGTATTTTTTTCCCCTTCCGAATGACGGTGTACACGTGTATTATGACCCCATAAGAATCAAGTTTAAACAGGAGAAAATGTCGGTTACCAAACCTCAAGAGAAACCTAACCATTTTAAAATCAAGCACTAGACTTAACCACTATATATTCAGCAATGATTTCATATATACTAATTAGAGTTGGTAAATAATCGTTACAATTTTCAGCTAGTTGATCTTTGGTGGAGAAAAACTGTTCCTTCAAAGTGGGTTTTCCGGGTTCAAATCCTGTCCAGGGATTGCTTTTATGTTTTTCTTTTTATCTGCTATCACAAGTCCTGGGACAGAGTAATCTAAATGGAGGATTACGCTTCATTTGGAGCAAACTGAAAGTGAAGGTTAATCCATCATTTGAGGAAGAGATCGTGTTGAAATGAAGTTCACTGACGTGACAGCCCCTCCAGGTTAGAAGGGGAAAGGTTGTTTCGTCTTTCATAAAGTGCTTGCCTCCCAGTATGCTGCAATCCTGGGCAAAGTGTCAGGCCACCAGTCAGCCACGCGTACTGAATAGATGATTTGCAACCAATCTCTGAAGACACAGATAACAATTCTGCAATGTACAATTGCTGGTGGACGAACAAAAGGAGCAAATGAAAGATCTTTTGTTTTCGTCCACCAACATGGTGGCCATGACGTAACGTGAAAACCACCTCAGTACTGAATACGTTTTTGACATATATTTCTATTTCTATTTCTATTTCCAGACTCGCGGGTACGCCCTCGATACGAAAGGACCATGGTTTGGCAGTATTCCAGAAACTCTTGAATATTACCATCAAACTGCGCTTCCAAATACCAAGCAAAAACTCTGTTATTCCTATGTACCAAGTCTTAGGTAACAACACTGAGAAACACTAGGTGTAACTGTTACGAACCTTTTTTTTGGAAATGTTGTAAATAGTGTTTATTAGAAATTGTGATTTGGTTTGAGTTAAGTTGGGGTCTGCTTTCGTTATCGAACTTATTTTACTACTTTTCAAGTGACATTCTATGAAAATCCACCAAGAACCCGAAAGTTGTTCAAGCGAAATTTAGACCAGATTTCATGCAAGAAAGCTCCTGCAATTGTCTGGACAACTGGTTACTTTGGAATCATTTTCTTGTCCTTAATTACAACGATTCTGGCAGTTAATACGAAGAAAGATTCCCTTGTTGCAGAGGCCTCGTTTCTCTTGCACTTGCCGGAATGATGGTGAGGAGCAAACAAGACTTCCTCCCTGGGTAGAAATTGATTGTGTTGCGCATGTGCAGCGGTTAATTAGCGACTAAACTGTGTTGTGTCATTTAAACCCAGCGGAATTATTTGAAAGGAATGCGCTCAGCCCGAACACAGCATAGTCAAGTCACGCATAACATGCATGAAGCATTCTTTTTGATCAGCGCCGTCCATAATCATAGACGCGCGCTGGTTGAATCATAGAGAGTTTGCACCAAGAGCACAAGTCTCTTTCTTCTAGCGCTGCAAATCTAAGAGAAAAGAGATCTCTGTCTGCTGAGCGGAAACGATTAAGTGGACCTGTAGTCTGTTCCGAAATAGGCGCATGTTTAGAGGGGGTCCTGTTTTGTTACCGCTGACAAGAACTGTTCAACGTCTGTCGTTTCAAATACTTGGGCAGCTAAGGACATCACAGAGGGGAATGAGTCGGGGATTTCGTGGTTTGGAACCAGTGAAAAGTCGTTATTCTAGCCGCTATCCGAAACAACAATCGCAGCCTAAGTAGACAAGAAATGTACGGATCTCGTTCACACCGGCAAATGTCTAATTTATTAAAACTGTATAGCAGAGATCTTGTTAGCTGGGCTCCAGTGCACCAATTTGAATTGCTTGTCTCGGATGCTTCTTGGTAGGTCCTGGCATTTGAAGTCTTACTCAGACTTTGAAACTAGTCCCGAATGTCTGCACTCATAATTGATCGTCTGTCTGGCATTAATTTTTTGTGGTGAGCGCAGCGCTAATTATGAGAATACTTGGATTTATGATTGCCGATTACCTGTCCTCTTGCAATGGTCTTCTCGCTAAAGTCAAACTCTTCATCTCTATGCAATAAGCGCATTCAAAATTTCCTCCTGTTACTGTTTAAGGGTCTTTTTTTTAAATAATTTTTCTGCTTATATGTAAAATTAGTTTTCGCTCCGGTCTTCTTCTTATGATCTTCGCGGAAATTTTTCAAAATTTGTCCCTCAGTAATTAAAACCTAGAACAACCAGTTATGGTCTCAATTCTTTTTTTTTTACCTATCAGCTAAGTTGTGGAATGCTCTACCTGATTTTATCCGTACCACTAAGTATACAGGTTTTGACATGAGAATCCAGGGCCGCATTTTGCCCGTTTTTTAAAAAAACTATCTATCTTTAAATGTTATGATCCAGGTGATGTGATCAACAAAACAACAAGTGCCGCACTTGTTGTGCGGTACGAAACTAGTTAGTAATAAAATGCCAAGTCATCCCTTTTGTTGATAACATCACCTGGATCATATTAACGCTCTGGTTTTACTATTGAGCACTCTATCAGCAGACGTGCAACAAATGAAATGATATATCTTTAAATGTTATGTATTTAGTTGTATATCCGTATATGTGATGTATTTTAGCTTGAAGTGTAATGTCTCGAACATATTAACTCTTGCAGCTACTCTAAAATTCGAGATGAAATAAAGTTTATGTATGTTTTTATGTTACCTTTAGCAAGGCGCGTGCGTACACTTTGTAATTCTCGACTCCACCTGCAGTGCGTGCCATATTGAAGATACAATGACTTTTTCGAAGAATACTAAAGCGATCGAAATCTTACGTTAAATTGACAAGGGAGGAACTCCGCTGTGAGTAAGTAAGGGATCTACCTCATATGGTCTTGGGGCCGACATTTCTCTCCCTCACTGCCGTACCGGGAGGAAGGTCGGTATCTGAAAATAGCGAAGGGCCAACCCCGTCCGAAAGCGATGCACGGGACGAACTTCCGGGCTGACTTCTCTAGTACAACACTTTGGCGCGATGTCCAGAGGTACTGCGTTTTTCTCTCTTGGTCAAACATTCCGTTAGCGCATGCGTAAATGTTCTGCCTCTCGGATACGTATCATACCAAAAAAAATGCTGTTTTTTTTTACAAGGAATTGACATTTCAGTTGATTCTACAGGCTTAAACGTAAGGTAAGAACCGTGTCTGGTCTGCTTGAAAGAGAGGTGAGAGATGGTTTCATGCAGACTGGACGCCTAAAATGCTTTGCTGTTAGCATGACAGTTCACGAGTGAAGTTGTCTCTCTAGCCTTTCTGTGGATGAATACCAAGACCTACGGATACAATTTGGGCAAGTTTTGAAAGCTAAAAATTTCAATCGATGGGGTATTTTGCTGGTGGGGACTGCCGGATAACCCGAAACTTAAAAAAATCTATGAAATGGGAATCGATGGACTTTCCCTTTTGTGAAATGACACAATTACACAAAATCCCTTTTGGGAATGGACGAGGCAACTTGAGAAGCTCGAGACTGGCCCTCATCAAATGGCTGAAGCGCGGCCGGAGGAAAAAGTGAGAAGACGATTTCTAGCCAGATACTAAGGAGTAGCCGTGGTGTGTCCTATTAACGTAGACTTTTGATTTGCAATCAAGTTTTTATCATAGAAAGCTCGCGACAAAGTATTGCTTTTGTCGCTGTTATCCTGGTAGCAAAAAACTGGCCTTTCGTGATTTCTTGTCAAAGGAACGGTATAATGTGATGGAAATTGGTACTTATCGTCGGGATTTCAGAGTGTGATAGCTGTCACGCCAGTCAGTCGGTACTATCAACACACTATCATATAATTCATAGCCAATTAAGTTACCGTGCATATGACCCTTCAAGCCGCCTGTTCTGAGAACATTCCAAATACGACTCGCAGGTATGTTTTCTGTACAGGAAGGAAGACGCAATGAATTTAAACTAATATGAAGCAATCATCGAATTAGCACACTCAGTCGATATCTAGGTACATAATCACTATCAGCCGTCATTGGATCCAATTTCGACGCAAATGTGGTTACATCAACTTGCTTTACCACTCGAATTAGATATGCCCAATTGACCGTTTAAGATACGATGCCCTAACTCAATAAAGAAATACAACGATTCGAAAACTACATTGTTCCGCTCAAGTTTATGACTGAGTGGTGAAAACCAAAGTCCTTCACCGACCAATGACCAAGTTATAAGAGGCATGTATCTAGGGCGCGTTTGACGACGTACACTTCTTTTGCGTGTGCTGGAGAACAGACATTTCAATCGGCAGGAGTTTATCAATGGGAACCTCTTTCTCAAATACTTGGCCTAGGAGTCAACCTATCCCGTGTAGATTTATTTCTCCCTTGGGAGATTCAGCACGCCCACTGTTGTAAAAGCTCATCTCCCTTGGGAGATTCAGCACACCCACTGTTGTAGAAGCCCTTGGGAGATTCAGCACAACCACTGTTGTAAAAGCTCATCTCCCTTGGGAGATTCAGCACACCCACTGTTGTAAAAGCTCATCTCCCTTGGGAGATTCAGCACACCCACTGTTGTAAAAGCTCTTCTCCCTTGGGAGATTCGGCACACCCACTGTTGTAAAAGCTCATCTCCCTTGGGAGATTCAGCACACCCACTGTTGTAAAAGCTCATCTCCCTTGGGAGATTCAGCACGCTCACTGTTGTAAAAGCCAATCACAGCAAAGCTATCTCAGCGTCGAGGCAAATATAATACTTTTCGCGGGAAAAACCTGTTACTAAAAATAAATTTACTCGGAAAAAGGTTGACTCAAGGAATTAGAGGATAGAGAGACTCACTTTGATGAGATCCTCCGATTGGTTAATTTAAAACAGAGGCCCTTTAGTTCGTTTGGTATTTTGAAATTCCCGACGCAATGTTTCGTGTTAAAGAGAAACAAAAAATAACTTTTGGATTTTTCGGTGAAGGGTACGGGGCCATAGATTTTTGTCGCGATCATTTGGGGAGATTAAAGGTTTGAAATATTTTTATCGGGATTATGGTTACCGTTACGTAATTATGGCGATTAAGATTCAAGGTGGTTTTTTTCTTTTAAAAATCTATTCAGATTTCCCTTGTAAATTACAATAGGCCACTTCAATAAGCATTGTTTCCAGTTTCCAGTTTGTCTTGAGACTTACAATGGTCCCAAGAGAAAACAAAAGCAATATGTTTATGCAAAAGTTGGGGGGCAAACAAAGAGTATTATGCTCTGCACTGAACAATTTCCTTTGGAGAAACTTTAAAATTTTCACTCGGGATCATTCATTCTCTCGGGGGGGAAAGCTGAATAATTGGACCTCGATTATTCATTATTCTTTGTGTGTTTTGTTCGAATTTATTCATTATTCATTAGTACGTTGTTATTCATTATTCCACTGGCATAACTGCGTTATTCATTATTTTGGCGTTTCCAGACCCAATTATTTATTATTCATTTTTTATTTATACTCTTTATTCATTATTCATTATTCAGCTTCCACCCCCGAGTCATTCCATTTGCATTGATTTCATCTATGAGTTTACTTGTTTTTGAATCACAAGCAGGGATAGCTATTGTTCTTTCTACATGTGCTGGCTCAAAAAGGTCACCACTACGAACACTTCGGCCTTCTGAAAGCTCCATTTCAGCCTCTTCTTTTTTTAGTGGGGGGGCTCACCGTCAGTGGTGTCAAAGACAGATTTCGACAACTCCTCAACACTTTCAGCATCTGCCTCGTACAGAAATTGAAAACCTTGCT
>NC_090885.1:75454849-75472349 GCF_036669925.1 Montipora capricornis | reverse complement strand
GTATAAATAAGATAATTAATATGACGTAATAAGAGACTTTTTAAGGGAACACTTAAATTTGTGAAAGCGAAGAATTTGTAAAGACTCCTCAATATTATTCCAAAGAACAGCCCCCCTTGAAACGAATGTTAAACTTCCCATAATTAGTCCTGGCAGTAGGAATACAAAACGCTGATTTAGAAGACAGTCTAGTATTATACATGTGCCTACTTGATATAGGAGTAAAAAAATAGTGACCTTTATATAAAGATCACGGTACTCATATTTTCATTAATACTTCAGTGATAATTTCATTGTTTATGTATTGTACCCCGATTTCCCCCGAGACCGAAATCAAAACCCTCTCCGGGCTCTTCAGAATGATCATTCTATACCGGCTATAAAGATATACGCACTTGACCGATTTCTGTCATCTGAGAGGATAATAGGCTCATGAATTATTAATAAGTTTTTGAAGATAATGTATAACATCACGAAAAATTTCATTATGTAAAAATGTTTAAAAATAGGGGAAGTATGAGCATTATAACAAGAAAAAAGCAATTATTCGAACAGCCTTCTTCTGCAGAACACCTTGCATACGGATCCCGCGCCCGCAGTGCGCGCGGCAGTCAAAACCCGTGCTATCCTGTCAATCATTTGCCCTTTCACCGGAAACAGGGCATTTCGGTTGTGCGTAAATGACATTGTTGTCGATCTATCCCGTCGAAAGGACACTACCAAAGTGTTTATTCGCGAAGTCAGCAGAACTAAATACATTATCAATATGGTTTTGCCGTCTTCTTACACTTGATTCGAAAATACCAGCCTGAATTCGTCTTAGAATAGTTAGAAAAAGCACAAATAACAGCCAAAGCACAACAGCTTACGTTCGAATTCTGCTCGCCGAAAACCAAAGTTTGTTGACAAAAAAAATGCCACAAAATGTTTTAAATGGTTTTCTGGCCCTCTATTAATAGCGTTCAAGTGAATTTTAAATGGGGTATCGGGAAAGAAAAATTGTCAAGCTGATATGTGTTCCGTGTAAACATACATTTTCAAGTAGAAAAAATTTGTATAAGCACAGTATAAACCTTTTACTGACCATTACTCGAAGGAACTCCCTTTATAAGCTGCAAGGAAGCCGCTGATGCATTTTGCACAGAAACCTCGTCCCCTAACACCGGAAAGCCAGACTTGGAAAGTTTTTTAGCGGAAGGCTCACTAAGGAAGAGCTTCTAGAACTTGCTCTCCCGCAGATCGCCAGATAAGTGCAAACAAGCTGATTCATGTCCTAAAAGAGTAAGATCTAGAAGGTGCAGTCAAATTTTGTTCCTTGTATTGTGCGAAAATTTATTCAAAACTTTTCCCTCACTCCCAAATAAGAACTTGCTGTGTCTTGCAATTCTACAGTGAATTACTATTAGGCCAATAGGAGAATCAACATCAAAGATGCACTCCCAGGGGTTTGGGAAAAGAAGAGAACATGGCTTATTTGAACTGGGGAACAGAGTAACAATATCAAAATATTTTAGGGAACAAGGGAAGAAAACCAATATTTAAATTTTAGGGATAAAAAAGCTGGGAACAAGTTTGAAAGTAATTTGGGGAACAAGGAAACACGAGCAAATATTTAAAGGGAACAAGGACCCTTCTCCCCAGGAGGGCCTCATTAAATGTTCTGCCTCTTTCATCCAACAGCTCAAACAAGCGATTCCAACAATTTTTGAATGACCGACACGAAAAGAAGACTCTCTTAGAGAAATAAATTATTTATAATAACACTTTAGCATACGAAACAATGCTCAGATGCTTACGAGCACCCTCATTGCCGTGTTTGTAAAAAAGCACCATGAGGTATTCCTTGTAGCTGGTTTAGGCATTGTTTCATCTTTCAACATTGGGCAAAACCAAATCTACTCCATTCTCAGAGGGCACTGGGAAAAGAAGCCAGAAGAAAAAACTAGCCTTAATCCAATTCTCCCAAGGCAATCTTTAAAAAATAAGATTATAGAAGGAACACTTTTGAGTGCCAACCCTAAGTCTTTTAAAACAAGTGCAAACAATATTAATAGTCTTTCAATTCACAAAATGTCTCATATTCAATTAGATTTGGCTGCAATATTCCTTAAAACTATGCAGTACTATTTACCATAAAACGTGGAACATTTCCTGCCTATCTAAATATGCCACAAAAGGGCTCCAAAAAGCAACCAGTTAAGTTTTTAGATAAAGATAGTGTGTCTATGGAGATCTGACACAATACATAAAAATCAAATAATTTGATGCGATCAAGACATTGAATGAACAAGCAATAAACAAACTGCAGCAATGTATTTTAGGTTCACAAAGTGGGAATGAAAAAAACAATTCCTCAACTGATGTTTCAATATGCATTTAAATTAATTTTCTATCAACAATTCAAGGGACTGACTTTTCAGTGTCTATTCACTGGTATTGATTTATGTTTCCATGATAAGTTTGAAAGTAAATCTGGCAAGCTCAGTGCCCTATGAAGTGGTAACAAACCCTTTAAACTACAAGTTTATCCACAATGGACAGTTAGTGGCTGCATTCACCAATGTAGAGAACAAACACATCAAGTTTCTTTTCAAGCAACCAAGTGTTCAAGGAGCTATTCAATCTCCAAAGAGCACAATGGTAGTGTACCAGTACCTGGGTGAATTCGGGTACCTGGCCTGAAAATGAAACTTGTGGAGCCAAACAACTTGTTGAGCTTAGTACTTAAACTGGGTAGATAATTATATCTACAAGTATTGTCTATTCAACCAGCAGTTTCTCCTAATTTTGTGTACCATTCACTTGTTGGCCATGGTTCCTTAACAAAAAATCGCTAATTCAAGTACAGATTCAAGTCCTTTCAAATCATCAAAGTTACTTTGCGCCACAAGAAACAAACGAAAAAATACAAGCACTAAAGAACAAACTGCTCAAGAATGCACCGTGACTCCTTTTGAAACAACAAAACAGGATCCTCGAGTCACTAAAAAAGTGCTGCATGCTACGTAGATGTTTGCAGAACGATCGGAAGTTGTAATCATTAAAAAAAAAAAAAAAAAAACTCCACTCCAGATCTGATAGACGATGGTCGTGCAAGACTCGCCAAGCACGTGGAACACCCAACAGGATTGTTCGTTGTTTGGCACAGCAGATAAACAAAAAATTGTTCCCCTCACTAACAAGTTCCAACCCGATAAGACCAATCTTGCCCAAATACAACAACAATTTCGAATTCGGCAGCAGGCAAGCTCATCACAAGCCATCGAAGTTGGCATAAAGCAGCATAGCGCTTCACCTGAAGTGAGATCATGGTGGACACAAACAAGGGGTGAAAGAACTTCCTAAGATCAGACGACCAAATGTGATTAACCCAAAACTCGTTAGAGCGGCTCAGTTATCGGACATCAAAGTGCTGAACAAACCAAGGGATTTCGTCGTAAAAATGTTCACTCAGCAACGTCTTCTTCTTCTACAGAATAATGTTCAAAAGCGATCCTGGTTGTTAATCACATGCTAGCCCAATCCATAAACTGGATAAAGTGGATTGGCAAATTGATTGTCAGAACAATGGGGTGACAATTTCCCACGGGCGTAGAAGGAGGCTGAGTTTAAGTCTAAGAACTCATGGAAAGCTAACCAATTAACCAATTGAAAGCTAACCATTTTAAAATAGGTTCTTAGACTTAAATACTGTTTATCAGCGCTATTTGAAATGGGTGTTTAGACTTAAATACTCTTTATCAGCGAACTCAGCCTCCCTCTACGAACGTGGAAGAGTTTTTCGAGAACCATGCGTTATTTCTGTCTCGCTGAGGTCAAAGAAGCGACGGTCAAGAGAGTCACAAGGGAAGGCTGAGCGAATGTCCACAGATCTAACCAATCAGAATGTAAACAATTGGCGTGACATCGTATAGCAATCGGATAGCACAGTTTTTCCCGTTCGGTGTCAAAGACAGATTTCGACAACTCCTCAACACTTTCAGCATCTGCCTTGTACAGAAATTGAAAACCTTGCTTTACTTTCAAATACAATAATCTCTGTCCAGCAATTTTTTTGACATCTGCAAAGTTGTATTCCGTTCCAGGGTCCAGATGAAGAGTAGAAATGGTTTGTGCCGTACTTTCACGAACTCAAAATCATTTGTACCAAGTGGCGGGAATTTTCCAGTCAATGATTCGCTCACCTTGCCTGTGATCGTGCTTTCGTCATCATCCTCTTGCAACATGAACACACCAGACGTTATCACAGAATCCCACTTCAGATGGTTTGGTTCGTCCACCTCATCATCCTCAAAGCATCGCAATAACGCGAACTCGATTGCCTTCTTCTCTTTCTTAGACTTTTCGTTACCTTGCCTGGGACGCTAATAGGTGGCACCAGCCGCTGCTCGCAACCTTTCTTGTCTGTTAACCCTTTCACTCCCAAGAGTGACACTTATAGATTTTTACTCTGTCTAACGCCAGACGATTTTATTCGTCAATGGGGAACCCCACAGGAGTGAAAGGGTTAAGACGTCTGCACAGACCAGATGAGGAGCTTTGCTGAAGCATGTTGTTAGCTCGTCGCAAAGTTTCTTGCAGGGTCACAGAGAACGGGCGTGAATCAGAAACACTCGTAGATTGGCCTGCCGTGCTTGCATTACCTGCAAGAAGCTTCGAAGCTTCATTAAGTAACTGAGAAAGCCTAAACCTGAGAGCTCACGAGAAAACCGCCAAAACAAAATGGCTGCCAAGGCGGGTAGATTTGAGAGCCGGCCACCTAACATGGCGAGCTCGCACCAGGAAGTTTAAATGAATTTTGCAATCGTTTAAATGGATTGGAAGATTAAATGAATTTTAAAAGGTTTAAATGAATTTTAAAGACCTTTAAAGGTTTAAATGAATTTTAAAGGTTTAAATGAATTTCAAGGTTTAAATGAATTTTGAAGATTTAAATGAATTTCAAAGGTTTAAATGAATTTTAAAGGTCCTATGTCTAAAACAGAAACGAAAGGAGAGCGAAAGAGAACGACAACGACAAAACAGAATACCAGTAATAGCTCAAACTTAGCGAAAGAAGTTACTCCACAAATTCTTCCATTGGTCACTAAACCGTTTGTTATTTTTACGGATGCGTTATTTAAAGTGGATGCGTCTTTTTAAAAGATGGTTTAATCCTTTCTTACTTTGTTCAGGAATGAAAATTTCTTATTGTCAAATGGAATTAAATAACAATTATCTGTACTCTTTTGGACATAAAGAAAAAGTTGATTTGTTTGTTTGTTTTGCTCTAAAATGGGAGAGAACAACTGCTTTTTTAATCCGTTTGCCCAATGGTTTTCGTTGTGCCTCGACAGTGACAAGAAAGTCTTGCCCTTATGTTTTAAACACGTATTCGCAATGAGTTCTAAGACTTATAAAATTGGAGGGAAGTCTCACCAGCTTGTGTTTTCAGAAGTTTGTTTTTTAAAGCACCCAAACGTTAAATATTTAAGTGTTTGAGCAGATCGTGTTTGAAGTTCGTCGTTTCTTGGTTGCATTGCCGTATTTTGCCGATTCTTGTACCAAGCCAACCTGACGTGTTTCAATGAAATACATCAAAATGTGAATGATCTTGTTTTCAGAGATAAAGTGGAATAAAGTACATCAGTAAAACTCTACTGACAAAGTTGTTTTTATGGCTTCTAATTTTAGCGTGATTCCTATTCGATGGCTATTGACAGTTGACTCTGAAATGGCCTTTTTCCTTTTCCATTCGCTCGCTGAGGGTGTGATTGTTTTCTTTTAAAACTCATGCGGTTCAAGAAAAATTTATTGCCAACCTGGTGAATTGCAAAGTATTAAATTTCACTGGAGAAACCGATGTCGCACTCATCGCTTCGCGTGATTCATGCGATATCGGTTTTTAGCGTAAAATTTACCGTGGAATTCACTAGTTAGGTAATGAATTTTTCTATAGAAGAAAGCAAAGAAAATGATTTAATTATTAAAGCAGCAACCGGAAACTTCAAAACGCAGACAATTCGAAACCTTTTATTTTCACAAACCCTACAGGCAGTAAGAATAAATGACCAGGGAGCTCCGCTTTTAGGCTTGGCTTAATCTATTTATATAATAACCTAAGTTATTCACGGATTTTGATTGGTTCTTGCCTATTAGAGGACAGACGCACCATTGACGTCACCATCAGCTTTTATGCGAATAAAGTTTAATTCTTTATTATATAACAGTTAAATAATAATTATTATTTTGGTAAGTGTCTGTCTTGTGACGAGGTCCTTTGACAAAGCAAAAGTTAAAGATAAAGTCGCAAGAGCGAACGAGAAAAAAGACTTCACCATTCATTGTATAGTGGAGGTAAGGTTTTTTCAACACACGTCAAGAAAAATATGGTAACAGATCAAACCAAACACACTTGAATTGAAAGATGCAGTTAGGATTTAAACAATTTAGTTTTAGGATATATATAGTTCTGATAGTTGGTCCGTTTCGTATAAGGTAGCACGGTAGCAAGGCAGCAAGGAAGAATCTCGAAATACTAGCGCTAATTAAAGCTATCAGTTTTGAAGTTGTGGCTACTCGAACTCACTTGCATGAGCTTCTTGAAGCTGTAAACAAGTAGTGCACAGCAAAAAGGTGATTGTGAAATTATTTAATATCTGTTTTTTATGTGCCTTCTCACCAAATCACTCAAGATATTAAAATATCCTCTGTGGCATTCAATATTGAAAGTGACATAGCCATGGATATTGAAGACACGATCACTAATCCTTGCACTGTGCCTTCATCACAAGAATAGGGCAGGTGTTTCGTTTCTTAACCAAAAAAAATATAATTTCATTTGTTTTAATCTTTGCGCACTGACAACAAACAATACCGGGATGGTTATACAAAAACCACGTATGGCGTAGCGAAACGAGGTGGGTTGTGTTTAATAAATTTCGATTGCACGAAGCATGCAGAAATAAATTAACATTACACATTCAAACCTACACGAATCTTAGAGCAAATAAATACATTTTTCGATTGGAGGAGGACGAGTCATGGTCACTTGTAATGGGTCCGCAAAGCTCACTGACAAAACTCAGTAACTCTCTTAGGAAACAACAACTTGTACTTTCGACTGGCTGCACCATTGAAACCGCAGCAAATTTGTGAGCCATCCCGCGTGATAGCCGAGCTAAACAATTTCAAACCAATCTCCTACCCAGAGTCCTCGCGCTTTTAGGTCAGCGGGTGAGCGTCCGGAGAGGGTAGGTACTTGGTGTATTTTGTCATTTAGTGGTTATCTATTGCACAAAATTATCTAAATTAAACACGGTAAAACCTTCAGGGTTAGGATTAGGGTTAACGTTAGGTTTAGCGTTAGGGTTAGGTTAGGGTAATTGTATAATTACTGAACGTTTTTTTAGCCTTCTTCTGCAGAACAATAATTGGATGTAAAGTGGCTTCATACGGTGTTTCCCCAGATTATAAGACCACAAGTTAGAAAAGAATAAAACAGGGAGTAATACAATTGAATCAATTTATCCTGGGAGACAAAAAGACGAAGGTGGAATGGACGCAGTGACAGTCTTTGCCTTCAAGCATTGGCCGAAAACATTGTGTGGGGCGTACAAATGTCTCTTGGGCCATGCATCGTAGTTACACCAGCATGTCTTTAACAACTTGGTTGGGAGCAGGGGAAATCGTTTTGCCAGGGATTTGACAAAGAACACCAAATCTCTCCTTCTGTCCTGAGCATCATCACCCGGCAGCATGAGGAAAGTAAACAGCGTTCTCTCAGAGAAGACAAATGCTTTTTTTTACCGTCAGCAAGTTTGAGGTGGTCTGCATAATAGTAGGGCTCAGATAGAGATCTACTGCATACAGCAGTCTTAGGACAAAGTTTGCACATTCATCACCTTGTATTGGTTTAGTATGCCGAGTAAAATATCAAGCCTGAAGGAACAACGTATTTGTGCCCTGGCGGATTACTTAAGTCATATACAATTTCTACCAAACATACTATTCAAAGGAAATTTGAAAGCTTATTATAAAGTGCGACAACTTGTTATTATCAAGTGCGACAGCTAGCTATTTTATTACAAAGTTACAAAGTGTGACAGGAATTACGAAGTGCGACAGTTTTATTACAAAATGCGACAGGTATAACAAGTGCGATGATTTTTACAACGTGCGACAGAACAGGCACGCATTTGTTTTGTGGCCAGACGACCATCGAAACGTTTCACGGCAAGGTATTTTAAGTACAATACATGACGTGAAAGGCAAAAAGTTGCTGTCTAATCGATCGGAAGGGACAGAAAATAAGCTGGCGTCGTTCGAATTTCACGGGTGTATACAAAACCTGAGCTAGGCCTTGGCCTACCCTGAATTTGCTAGTTGTTGCCGAAATGACCAAAACAAAACAAACACAAAAACAAAAAAGAAAAAGGAAAAAGTCCCTTAGTGACAAATTGCAAAAGGTCAAACGATGCCATGAAAAATCGATGCCTTCAAGATGGCGGTACCTCAGGCACACCAGTGAGGGGCATGGGGCTAATAGAAAAACTACTTGGCCTTAAATGAAGAGGGACTTGTCACGTAGCCGTCCACAAGATGCTAAGTAAGGAAATTTTCTGGTATTTCTTTTGTCACTAAAGGATTTTTTATTATTCTTTTATTTTTATTTTCTGTTATTTCAGCCAAAAATAGTATATTCAGGATCGGCCGTAGGGTAGGCGATAGGGTGGGCCATGGCTTAGCCCAGGTTTTGTATACACCCGAATTGCCGGCAGTTAATTTATAGCAATGCGCTGAATTGTAAGCAAAGTTTCAGATTTTTAGGGCTTTTAATTCACGAAAAACAAATTTTTGAATTTTCTATGTCGCAATACTTCGAAAATTTTTATTTCGTCTTGTATTCATCCGCTCCTGTTCAAAATCTATAGCAAAGCGCTGAATTGTATGCAAAGTTCAGATTCCTAGCGCTGTTAGTTCACAAGAAATTAATTTTTAAATATTTGGCCTTGCAAACTGACTCGAAAAATTTTATTTGTCGTTGCGCTCATCAGTTCAAACACAGTTCATCTGTAGCAATGCGCTGAATTTTAGACGACGTTTCTGCTTTTTACTGCTTAAAGTTCAAGAGAAATTAATTTTATAATTATCGATAAAAAGCCTTCGACAACCTCCTCGCCCGACGTTATGTTGCGTGGGGCAATTCTCAAGAGACTCACGTCGCGAAATTAACCAATCGCAATTTTGCGGCCGCCAGCGGCCGCAGAAATGAAAACAAAGGGATTTTATTGTAGGTGTTTATTTCCCCTCTCCCCAGTACCCTCCCGTTTTCCTTCCCTCTTCCTCCCCTTTTAACGCCTGCCACGCAGGCGAGCTCAGTTGGTAGAGCAAGTGCAGCTCAATCTCGCGGTCATGGGTTTGGATCTAGTTCATGCCAGCCTTGTTTTTTTTGCAACTGCTTAAGTTAAGTTGCTCAAACATTTTCGATGATCTTTCTCACCGATAAGTGAGTCCAAAATGTAGGCAAGCACTACGTGCAAGAAAACATGCACAAAAAATAGAGGGAATAAAGACAATAAAAAGCTTGCATTTGGAACTAAAAGCTTCACTATTTTTTGCAGCAATAAAGGTATAAATTTGGAAAATGAGGTCAAAGGGAACTAATGAAGCCGGTTACATGACTAAAACTTATTTCGTGGCTGCAAGACTCCCAAGGGCTAATGTCAGTCGATACCAATTAATTAACGCTATGTCATGCATGACTACAAAACAGTCCATTACGTACAGTCCTGAATAATATACATTCAAAACTTTCAGCGTTTCGATTGGCTGAGAGCACGTCAACTAATCCCAAAAAGAGTTCTAAAAAGTGAAATTAGTGCAGAATAGATAGTTGAAATTAGTGCAATAAAGGTGAATTTTTCACAGTTATATCATAAATTTAATAGGTAATCGCATGATTTTTCTCGTATAATTTGGAATAAAGGAAATTTATTGCCCAGAGGAAATAAATGGATTTATGCTGAGTGTGACATGCTTAGTTAGTAATTTCCCATGTTGCAGTTTGGGATTTCTGTCATCCGGGACTCCCAGGAGGTCATTCACCATTTTTGCAAGCTAGGCGGAGGCTGATTCAACAGAGTCTTGTATCCCAGCAAACGGAGCTCGCCCAGAGCAATGCCTTGCCAACAATATCAGTCAGAATGTATGGAGCATGAAGCATAAATAAGCAATTGTACATTTTTTCAGACTGCAAATTGCACTTTGTTCGTCAAAAAAATTGACTCCTGCTTATTTATACCAAATTGCACTAGAAATCATGGGATTACTGACCTATACAAACCATCCATTCACCCTTTTTTTCCAGGAAGACAAATTGCAAGGATGAATTTTAGCACGTGGAATTTTGTATGGGCCTCGTTGTTTGCAGTGATCGCATTTTTGGCTGCTGGTGGAAATATACTAACCATAATCATATTTCACAAGAAGAAATTACGCAAACGGCGTCGTTTTCTCCTTATAAGCTTGGCGGTAGCAGATATTCTAGTTGGACTGGTCGCAGTTCCACTTTATATCACATTTATGTACCTATATATAGACAATGTCAGCTACCGGTATCTTAAAATTTTAGTTGTAATCTACGAAGGTGTCGATATGTTTGCTGCGTTTGCTTCCATCTTTACCCTTGCTGTGATTGCATTGGAGAGAATGTATGCCATTGGTTGGCCCTTTCGTCACCGAGTTCTGAAAACCCAAGCGTATGCCGTTGCTATAGCAATTCCGTGGATAATGGCGTTTATTGTGACCATAATTGCACTTTCCTTGCGGCATCGACAATCCTCCGTGGTCTTTACATCGATATTCATATCGATATCCATTCTCCTAACCTGTGTAGCTTACTTTGTCCTTTGGAAGAAAGAGAGGTCTCGAAAAGTGCGCCATCAAGTTCAGGGGACCAAAGATGTAAAATTGACTAAGACGGTAGTGTTGATAACAACAGCGTTTGTGCTAACTTGGCTTCCCTTTCAGGTTTTAAGCTTGGTTATACATCTTTGCATTTCATGCGGGGAAATTTCTCTCGTTGTAATTTATATGATCAAGTTGCTCCAGTATGGAAATTCGGTAATAAACATCGTCATTTATCCTGTCAGAGATGAGGAATATAGAAAATCTCTTTTCAAAATGCTGTCTATTTTTAAATGCTCATGTCGAAATAAGATCATTCCTTTATCGCCGGCAAACATGGGAATTTCTGTTATTTGTGTGGTGTCCTATTCTATAAAAGATACGCAACTACGTTTTGATAATTTCCAGGAAAACACAAGACTCTAAATAAGCACAAGTTTAATAGACGAGTACCGAACACCTGCCACAGTCACACCTAATGTATTAAGACTTCCTAGATCCTGGTTAATTTTTTATCAGAACCAAGTTCCTCCAGTATTGAAATTCGGTAATAAACATTGTCATTTATCCGGTCAGAAATGAGAAATATAGAAAAGATCTTTTCAAAATGTTCTCTATTTTTAAGTGCTCAAGTCAAAATCAGCGGTTTCGTTTATAATTATCGCCTGCAAACACGGGAATTCATCTTATTTCTGTGGTGTCCAATTCCATCGAAACGCAAGTAACTTTTGATAATTTTCACGAAAATACAAGACTTTAAATCACCTCAAAGTTAAAATAACGAACCGATGATAACCAGGAAAATCATGTAGTATGCAATCGATTGCCTTGTATATCGAGAATTCCTGCTAATATATATCTTTTTGTCAGAACCACTGACTACGAGCAGTCTCTCTTTATAGATGGTTTTCATTCACGTGACTTGGCGGCCATATTGGTGTACAAAACAATACAAAATGTATTCATGGAATATGCATAAAAATAGAGTTTGGTTCCCAAAGAAGAGAACGTCTATTGTTCTTGTACACCAACATGGCCGCTGTGACATCACATGAAACTCACGTGACTTGGCGGCCATATTGGTGTACAAAACAATACAAATGTATCCATGGAATATGCATAAAAATAGAGGCCTATATGACGTCACGTGAAAACGAGCAAAACGCGATACACGCAAATGCCCACGCGCGTGCTGGAAGTGCACTGCTATCACTAAATCTGAAGAAAAAGAGATACTGCTCGCAGTCTACTGAATCACTTAAGCGTACCTATCATATGTATGGCTTCTTTCAATGCGCAATTCAACTTTCGTGGTAATAATAAAGATTATTTGTGTTCGCCAGTGGCGTAAACATGCTATTATTGAGGCCTTCCAAGGGGGATTCTGATGTCGCTTTGTCGTTCATTTTCCAGCCCACCTGTCGCCTATTTGGCTAGAGATAAATGTCACTGTCGTTTTTTGGCTGCAATACAATTGTCGCTGTCGCCTTTTCGCTAGAATACAAATGTTCCTTAAACGTGCTTAATTTTTGCGTCCTGTAATTTTGTTTAATTTGTATCGATAATCAAATGGTGACGAGTCAAATTAGGGAATATAAAGGTTCGGTAAATTATTTGATTTTGGACAAAACGCGCGTAAAATTATTACCTAATTTCATGAGTAGACCATTTGATTAGCTATTAAATATCAAGGGTGACAAATTACGTTCATAAGACGCCATTTTGCTACTGTAGGAAAAGTTGCCATGGCAGCATTGTAATTTCACATTAACGCCGAAATTTCACGCCAAAGATAAGGAGTTATTTGACACCCATGTTATTAAAGAGTAAGGGCCCGTAAAAACTTCCTTGTTTTTAATACAAGATCAACCACTTTAGTTTCTAATAACTCTAATGACTAGATAGCCTCCCACGCAGACTCTCTTAGGGATTCATCACGGGTTCCTCCCCACTTGCGTCATTCTCGTCCCCAGAGGCCGCGATTCTTTCGGTCAGCACCGAGAATAACGACCTCTGGCCGGTTCCGAAATACGCGCAGTCTCAGTGGGGGTCTATTTTGATAACCGTTGACAGCTACTAATTGTTTCAAATTTCTGAGATTGCGCAGACGAGCGGGAAGTCCGTGATTCGCGGACTTCCTGGTTCGGAACCAGCCAGAGGTCGTTATTCTCGGTGCTGACCGAAAGAATCGCGGCCTCTGGGGACGAGAATGCACTTGGGTCTGCTGCAACAAGCTGCACATTCCTTTCCCTTTGTTAAGAAACTGTCATCTGGAAATCACATGCGGGTTACTTATGAACCAATCAGCTCTGTGTAGATCTCTCCTGGGAGCGTCAATGCGTCAACTTCTTCTGAAAGGGACGAAGGCTTTTCAAAATATTCCACAGAAACAATAATTTTGTTTCCTCGGTGGGTTATGCATTTGCACTCTCGCGAGTCAAAATGTGAGTGCGTAGTAAGGGTATGGTGTCGTTTCATCTACTAGTAAAATTGAAGGCGCCGTGGAAATATATAAATACGAATACAAATATTAAAGTACTGCCACAGGTAACCCAGGCTCACTGTGTGTGCCACATAGGTAAATATAGAATATATGAGGCGAAGTTTAGGTCTGGAAAATTGCAAGAAAATGGAAATAAAAGTCGATGAAACTTACCATGTGGTGAGCTGTTGTTGTCTTTAATACGTACACGAAGTTTTGGGAAAAATGGTCCCCGTTCACCTTCCTTCATAGTATAGTGACAAGGTGGGAGACTGAAGCCAGCGTAGGGACTCCGATCGACCCAAAACAAGCACCATTTTTTTCGTGAAAATCGAATCTATTCGCTAAATGAACACGCCAGGCTCGTGGAACATGAACTTCTCTAAACCATGAATCCCAAGTATCTCCAGGTAGCAACGCAAAATCACCATCTTTTGTTCACGACCGAGTCAGAAGGAGAGTGGGTCTATTCCTGATTTGACGTCACAATCTACTTTGCATGCATTTTTACAAAGAGTTAATGCAATGTAAATCAGTTTTTGACGTCACATCAGGAATAGACCCACTCCCCTTCTGACTCGGTCGTTAAGAAAAGATGCTTGGATTTTTGCAACTTTCGAAGCCTATAAAATGGCAGGATTTGTTAGAAAAATGAAAAAATGGCCGCAATGCATTTCTAACAGGTGCAAAGATTCATTTTCCAAAAAAAAAAAAAAAAATTGGGGGGTTAGGGGCGCTTCAATTCACGGAATGGAAATTCTGGATTTAAGCGACAAATCTCGTTCCCAGGCTCTCTCTCTTTTCCTCCCAGAGCCTGGGAACTAGGTTGTTAAGCAACATCACATTGAAAGAAAAGAAGTACGAGCGTTTGAAGCTATCTGCGTTAAACGCCATCCGATCGTGGTAATCGTTCCTAGTCTCAGCATCACCGAAGACCAGATTCGGCCGAACGATTATTATGGGTAGTTGCCTTCGAGGAGAAAGGAAATATCTAAAAGCAATGCAATACACCCCTTTGGGCAATACATTTGACCTTCCAGCCTCTGTGTCAAAACAACTGCAACAATGACAAATAAACACAACCGTCAAAGATCGATCAAGGAGAAGATTTACGCCAGCGAGAGGCTTCAAACAGCCTCAGGTCTTACAGAATTCGATGAAAATCCGAATTTATAACATGCAGTGGAGCAACCAAAGCGATGGGTGCTGTGTTGGGGCTTCAGTGTAACACATTTAATTTCGTTTGCTGATTCAGAAACTCAAAGCCCATGTTCTACGCGGTGGCAAATGACGCAAATACATTCAATGCGACTAAAATTGAAAATGCTGGATGTCACAGTATAGGTCACGCGTTACGGGTCACGTGTAGATCCGCGTCTAGCGGCCATGTTGGAGTTGTAACAAATGTGAAAGAAAGTAAAACATGGTTGTCATAACCAGAAAGCAGGCCCAACCATCGAACCACTCCACCCAGGCCAGCCCGTACGGATACTTGACCACCATACCAAAACCTGGAAACCAGGAACCGTCCTGAGATCAGCGAAAGAACGTCGATCGTATATCGTCAAAAACAACACCACAGACGGTGTATACCGACGCACAAGATCGCACCTCAGGCCAGACACAACAAGCTCCTGTGCACACAGTCCCGCCCCAGTCCAAGCACCCACAGCAGTCACGAGACCACCATCACCATCCAGGGTCATGGAGGCACCCGCAAGTGCAGACGATCAACCACCAAGGAGATCAGACCGTCCAGAGCCCAGATCCCCTGCAAGGATCGAGCTGCACCCAGAGACAAGTGGCGGATACAGGACCAGATCCGGGTTAAGTTAGGTCGAACTGAACATTTGAAGAGCGCTATTGTTCCTCGTTAAAGTTAAGTCCTATAACCAAGGCATGTTACAGTTTTTATATGAACACTGATTTAGTATCAGCTCATTGAAGATCTCTATTACGTTATGCATTGTTGTAAAGAGGGGGATGTTACAGTACAGGTCACGCGTTATGGGTCACGTGTACATTATGTTAAGCTGTCGGCTCCGTGTGTAGCAGCCATGTTCGAGTTGTAATAAATGTGAAAGAAAGTAAAACACTGGATTTCAGTCTTTTGGAAGTGTTATGAATGAGAGATTTACTCTAATCTTGCCTGTTACCAACATGATGAAATCACCAGCTGCAGTACGGAACTTTCGCAGCGGTATGTTGTAAATGGCCGAATTTTCTTAGTGTCTTTTAGCTGTTCTTTGTACGAGCATCATCCGCCGATGTCAATTTTTTTCTTTTAATTAATTGATAGTTTCACGATCTCCATGTTAGACTATGTTAGCTACCTAGATCTGGAGGTAACCGGCTGCATTATCTACAACACTGTTATTTCGATCCTTTTCAGCGGCAGACCTTTTCCGCGGGTAAAGGGTAAAGGGTAGTCATGTAGGATTTGCAAGATAAAGTTAAACTTTCTTCGATTTTCAACAACCTCACCCGCGACCTAAGAATTACCATGAGTGATATTACCCTGTTGCTTTCATTTCATCCATATAATGTTGATCGATGAAATTGAGTCATGAGAAAACCAAACTAATGAGAGCAAACTTCCCGATGTGACCATGCGTGCAAGAGAATAAAAGATTTAAAACAATTCCATCCGATCTTCTTTGGTAAACAAAGGGAACAAAATAGAAGAAAAAATGCAAGAAAAAGGTCAACAATAGCAGGTATTCTGGGTGGTCAGCAAACCAAGTAACAAGTACATGGCTTATTACCATGTGCGTTCCGACTTGTTGTTTTTCTCCGCTTCAAAACATATCTTCCAGCGAAACCATTCAAACGAGAAGAGGATTTGGATAAAAATGCTCAACCATTACCATTTCAATGGTTTTACAAGAGGACTCTCTTTCAAAAACTGAAGAGTCGAACAGCAACTCAGAATTAGATCATGTTGCATCAAAGGAACCGAATAATCCTTTCCCGGAGCGGATATGATGTGGTTTAATTTTGATTTTTTGGTTTGAAACGTTCATTTTTTTTTTCAAACCAGTTCAAAATTTTTAAACTGGTTTAATTTTATAGAACACTGCCCATTTTAAAATATTTGGATATCTTTCTTTAAGATAAGATAACTTTATCGTAACACTTCAGGATATCTCTATTTTCAAAAGCTATTTACAAAGAGGATATTACATGGCCGCGCGGATACGAATTTTATTTTCGAGTGCTGAAAGTCTGTCACGAGTGAGCGAAACGAACGAGTGAGAGATACTTTTAGCACGAGAAGATAAAATTCGTATCCCCAAACGGCCATGTAGTGTTGTGTTTATTATATAGATATTGATGAAATGTCTAGATTTAAAACAACTTGTTTTACTCATGATGGTCACCAACCGCTAAAACACGCATGTCGTGTAACATGAAACAAGATATGAAAGTTATCAAAAAGAAATCATGATAATGTAAAATTTTGCAATATAAATGTTAATGTAGTAGAGAAGAATTATATCAATGCACAAAAGTATCTTATAATGAAGAGGAAGCTCGCGTTTTATTGGCTAATCGTGTTCGTTACCATGACGGCACCTATATTCTCACATGTGAAAGATAAAAATGATATGTTCACTGCGCGCGGTGAAGATATGATTTTTTAGTAAAAGGAGAAATCCTGGTATTTCATCAGTATCTATATAATAAAAAAAATTATTATTAACATGTGATAGAAATCAAAAATGTATTACTAAAAAAAAAAAAAAAAAAGATACTTTAAACAGAGAACAACAAAATCAATTATTAAAAAATATATTTTGCCGCATGGCAACATCGCGATTGGCTAGTAATAATTGACATGTTCACTTTTATCGCTTATTCTATTACAGATTTCTTCCGACAATTTCCAGAATCCAATAGGCGAATCAGGTTTAGATAACTTAATTAACCAAAGCCGGTAGAATATAATAGAATAGCATACATGTAGAGTAGAATAGAATGGACTGGACTGAACGAGCATGGACTAGACTTGACTAGCCTAGAATCAGAATGGAATAGAATACGCTGCTATCGCGGGTAACCACATCAACTCCGACTGCGGTTATGTTCGTTTAAAACCACCAGGCCCCTGTTGTTCAAATGATGGATAGC
>NC_090885.1:75442349-75449849 GCF_036669925.1 Montipora capricornis | reverse complement strand
ATTGAAATCGTAAGGTAGCTCTGAATCCGTTCCACAGAATTTTTTAAACGTTGCAGAGAGTTTCATCTTCGCCTGGTGATCACTTTTGTTCAATAAGTAGTTTGGGTCACCGAGTTCGTTTTTCAAATTTGAGCAACTAAAGCCAATATATAGAGTGTTTTTGCAAGGCTTTCCTGTTGCCATGGTAACTTGTTACCTCACAAAAGTGACTTCGTCTTGTTTAGCAATAATTGTTGTTTCACATGGTTCCATAACATTTCTGTTACGTGATAAAGTGTTGTGGTGTCAATCCTTCTAATAACAAGGTCTCTTGAAAGTATTGTAAGTGGTTTGAGCCACCTTAACGCAGATAACGGGTTTAGGAAAGCAGTCGCTCACTTTATACAACAACAAGAGGTCAAGAAAAGAGAAAAAAGCAAAAAGAACAACAGCAAAAGAAAACTAAGGATGCCAGAACTAAACAACGGAAAGCCAAAAAAAAAAAAGAATGATGATAAATTCTGGAATTCCTGGAACCTTTTAGTTGAAAATTCCATAATTTGTTCCGGCTTTTGGAATAGGATAAGTCACAGCATACAATGATCATTGTGAGATGAGAGTTATTATTT
Source organism: Montipora capricornis (assembly GCF_036669925.1). NCBI lineage: Eukaryota > Metazoa > Cnidaria > Anthozoa > Scleractinia > Acroporidae > Montipora > Montipora capricornis. Next base: position 75,449,241 of record NC_090885.1, on the reverse strand, counting down.
TAATTGATGCATACCTTGGGAACGAAGATGATGCACTGAGTGACAGTGGTACAGAAGAGACCCAACACAGCGCACATCGTGTACACAACACTGCTGTGAGACTTCAGCAAGCTTAACAGGGGAATTACAATGGCACATGGCACGACAATATTGTAAACCGCAAATCCGATCTGCTTAGAATCATTCAGAGCTGGGATGTGGACTTTGCGAGTTTCCCATGCAAGGTATGTGCAGAAGAGCAGAAGGAATCCTTTATATCCAAAAACGAGGCCTCTCCATATAGACTCATGGTTTGACGTACAGTAGGTCTGAAACGGGTACACTGCAATATCCGCCACTGGATCGATCTAAAGTAATTGATCAATCAGTGAGTAAGGCCTAGTTTATTCGAAATACAAGTTGACGAAAACAGATTTGGCGTTGGTCATGCAATCAGAGCAGAGGCACGGGAAAGAGTGTCTTAGGAATTAAAGTTACGAATTGTTTTTATTTTGCTTCTAGGTGGTAGAGAAAGCCACGCAAGATTTAAAAGTCATTCACAAAGAGTAGATATTCCTAGCCAAAGCAACTGTGAAATTATTTTTGACGCTAACCCAAAACCGCTTTCGTAAAAAAGTGAAAATATGAGTTATGGTGCCATAATCTTAAAATTGCCACCGAATTGGTTTACCGACCTCTGCAGGAAATGTCCTGACCGCAAGGTAAAGAGGATCGATGAGTTGCCATGACAATAGAATACATGTGTCCACGATCAGGAGGAGAAGAACAACGATAATCAACTGGTAATCTTGGATAATCTGCAATAAAAGTACGAAAGAAGACCCTCTTGCTACATGTTACGGAACTCATAGGATGGTTGACACACAATGAGACAGCTTGTTCCCAGGACCTCTCCCTTGGCTTCTGCAGAAGCCAAGAGAGAAAGAGGTTGACACTGAGAAACAAATAGAGCGTTTTTCTCACGTGACCAGTAGCCATATTGGATTACTGAAACAAAAGAAAGTATTTGCGCAAAAATAGTTCAGACATTCAAAAAACGTGCGTGCATAGGGATAAAAGCAAGCATATATTTAAAGAAATGCAAATTCTTGCAGCTATTTACCGTAACAAAAAAAAGAAAGACAGTTATATGTCTGTTTTTATCCCGACGCGCACATGGTCCCAAGAGAAAACAAAAACAATGCTTATGTAAAATTTGGAGGGACAAACAAAGAGTATTATGGTATTTTCGAAAGTAGCCTTATCCCAGAGGATTAGTTTGGTATATTATCATGGCCGCCATTTCTTCGTTTTTGGAACAGCAACATGGCCGCCGTGACGTCATGTGAAAACGCTCTTAGTGAATGAAAAGTGAAGAATTTAAATCAACAGTACTCTGGCTGATCGACCAAAATCTTTATTTTCTTCTAGAGAGAACGCGTTTGCATCTTTCACATTCTACAGTTGATCTGGACATTTATACTCACAATTCTTTGAGTTTTATTTAAGAAGATTCGATGTACTCTCCAAGTTTTTGAAAACAGTGCTCCAAATGCCAACGTAAAACCAAATGATGCTGCCCAGGTACTTGCCTGAAAACGATAAACTACATAAGGTAATCTTTCTTTACGGGTGAAAGGTTGAACTTCAAATGTCAAATTGATCTTTCGGTATTTTGAAGCAAGAATCTCATCCGGTTCCTTTAGCATTGGCTATCAATCCGCACGGTTATCTGTACCCATTGCGTACCAGACTTTACGGCTGGTGTCACCCCCGTTATGTACTTCACACTTGTCTTCGGGGCGTTAGACTACGTTATGGAACTGCAGACTGCGGAACCTAGAGCAATGACTGTCTTTATTGAAACCACATAATAAAAACGGTAAGATTCACGTAAATATTTGTTAAATATCAACTGTACCCGACACTTCTAGCTGTTATCTGCGTATTTGCATCATCTGATTCCAGTTAGCCGATTAACTGGTGGATTACGTGACAAGTCACAATCTACCAACTGATTTCACAGACGAACCTGCTTGATTTGAGGATTCTTTGATTTTTTCGCGAGATACAAGTCATGTGATGCTATTTGCTACCTGTCAGTTGTCCTTTTGGTTTTTAGCTTTCGTTTAGTGCCTGTTTTAGAACCTTTTCGCAGTTCTTAAGGTAGTGGGCAAGGTTAATCTTATATGTTTCCAGTTTTCATTACTTCGGTCTGTTTAAGGTTATTTTGGAATTTACTGGTGAAATTGGCTTCGACCAGTCATCGCCTCATTTGCCTTTCATGTTTGTATTATTTTCTATAGTTTTACGGCGTCTGTTTGACTTAAGAACGACTGGTTGCCAGCTATAACTACTACTGGTTTGATCAATCGCTTGTGGTTACAAGGAGAATTTGGTGCATGGCACGTTGGTGGTGGGATGGTTTCACTGATCTTGGCTTAGGCCTTGCACATAAATACACTTGCATCGGGAGCCTATACGCAACATATATTTATCGCCGAGAAGATTCAAAATAGTTAAGTGAATTTTTCAAAGTACAGTCTGTATCAACTTTTCCACACACAGGAAAAAACGTGTAGGCAAAGCAACGATACCTTCCTTCTGCCATTCACGTTTACTGCATAGCAAGTCTTTCGTCGGAATACCGTCGTACCAATAACAACAACAACAAAACACGGAAGCAGGGAATTGAGCAGATGCAATGTTATGATTTGTCACGCAATCCACCAGTTAATCCGATGGTGCAAATAATGGCACCTGCAACGCGATAATTGGCGGGTACAGTCGGTATTTAACAAATATTAATGTAAATCTCATCGTTTTTATCCTGTGGTCTCAATAAAAATAGTCATTTCTGTAGGTTCCACAGAGTTCCACAGGTTCCGCGTTTCCCTGGTCTACAGAAGTTAGACCCATCTTTAGCATCGTTTTTCCAACCTACCAAGTCACGATCCCAGCTAGCCGACAGAACGAATCTTATGTGCAAAGCATTGGTCCCTTAATGAGAAGTTCCTCTCATTTACTACCACAATTGCAATGTTATTTTGAAATGAGCAACCTTTCTTTTTTTTCAGTCCGTTATGCGTGACCGGAAAAAAGGAGAAGAATGTCGTGACAGAAGAAATGCGTGACCGAAAAAGGCATAAAAAGGCGGGCGTGAGAAATGCGAAAGAAAAGCTTGCCCTCTCTAGACACGCTTTACAGACTAATCAAAAGAGAAGCTACTAACGTAGAATTAGAGAGCAAGAGCACAATGAAAAGAATTGCCTTAAATCTCAAAGCATACCTGACAGATTCTCTCATTCACCTTGCCTGAAACATTTTCATCGTCAATACCAATCAGAATTCCAGATGCGTAAATAAGAGTGCAACCAAGAATGATGACGTTGTTCAAATTTGGGCTAGACATCCGAATATACCTGGATAAGAGGACAGTCATACGGTATGCATTTTGTTTTCTAAATACGGGATTAAACTTTATAAATGCCATTAAATTCACGCAAGAAACGGGGCAGGGGAGTTGAGAGCCTCTGGGAATCATTCCGAATATATTTTTCTGCGTATGGTGAGGACGAAAAATTTTATCCAGTTTTCTAATGTATATGACACAATGCGATATTCTTGAATGATTTTGGCAATAATTTGTGTTTCCAGCTTGGTAGTTATAGATTACCAAATGAGCATGCCTGATTGAATGGCGAAGGAATATCTCTTTGGTTTTTGATAGATTGGTTGGCGATTAGATCCTTCACCAGGAGCCGTTGCCTCTGTTATGTTACACTAGTCCTTGGCTACACAGTTATATTGGTAGATTAATTGGGGAAAACCCGATTTCAACTGGCTTGGACGAGTGTTTGCAGCTGTAACTAACTTTGAATCGAAACATCGAAACCTCTATCGCTCTCTGACTGATCATCAGCCGATCTAACTGATTGGCAAGAACAGCTGGGAAAAACGCACCCTTATTTCTATAGGTAATTAATTTTACCTGACATTTCGATATCGGAAGTTAAAAGAGAACAAAGCAGCCGAAAGACAAATTCCCACAGCAAATAGTGAATCCATGGTGTACACTACGCCCTTGGGGAGATATCGCTGAAGTCGGAGTTTCTTTATTTGACATTTCGGAGCATTGTTGCCTTGAAAAGAGGAAAGTAATAGGTAAATGAAGAGGGTAGGTGGTGGGGAAGTAGTATACAAAAATTTGGTTTTATCAACGGAGTTGATAATGTCAATTGGCCACCGTACAGAGATTCTAAAAGCTGACGTTTCGGGCGTTAGCCCTTCGTCAGAACGAAGTAATAGGTAGTTTCACAGATTTTTACGAGGTATCCATGCCAATGGAAAGTAAGAAACGGAAAACGTTACCTTCCCACAAAGCTGTCTGTCCTTGTTGCAGGGTGATGATTTTCTTTGTCATTGAATAGGTTCCGAGTCGCTTGTATTTGTCTCCTAAAAAAATAATACTCCGATACATTAATTAAGACCCGAGGAAACGGCTTCAACATTTGCTTGAACATCCATTCGCTTCTGTTGAACAGCGATGTTAAAACCATTTGCTTCCCTCTTTCAACCGTTTTGAAATATGTTGAATTAAAGGTGAATCCATGTTGAATGAGCTTAAAAGCGTCTTAACTTTGCTTCAACAACCATTCAAATTTTTTTTTGTTTTTGTTTTCGCGAATGTTGAATGAAGCTGAAGCCGTTTGCCACCATCTTGCAACATTGTTGGGTATGCTCGTGCGCAGTAATCGATCTCTCAATGGCGTATCTATTTCCGTATCCATAGTAACAACCACGGCTGCAGCCTGGGACTAAAGGTGTTGAATCAAATGTTGAATGATATGTTGAAACTGTTTGCCCACCTCATCAGTCAACGTCCAACAAAATCGAACGGATGTTGAAGCAAATGTGGGAGTCGTTTGCTCGGGCCTTTACTAGGAACACTGTTGCTTCGCTACGTGACAAGTAAACTCGGTTAGGTAGTATGAGAATATTGATGCTTTCATGCAGCTGGCCGCCGTCCGATTCAGTATCCGGACCGAACCAGGGCCCTTTTCTGGACGAAAGTTCCGAAAACTTTTCGGGCCAAAAAAGCCCTTCGTGAAACTGCGATTCACTTGTTTGGAAAAAACATTATCTCCTAAGATGTTCTCAAACAAAAAGCAAAATGATTGTGAAGTTTGAGCTCTTGTGACACCCAAATTTCGAGGAACGGGAGCAACAGTTTGGCAGGTGAACTCTTTCGCGCCCATTGCCACTGCGCATGTTTTCGTGCGTGTTCCGCAAACGTGCTGTTACGCATTATGTGACGTCGTATATCGCGCAGCTAGGACATAAAGGTGGCAGCGATGCTGCAAGAACGTGGTTGAACTTTGAAGACCGTCCAAAGGTCAGTCGGTAAGAGTTATATTAAGTACCTTGAAGTTGATCAATGTTGAGCATACTGAGCCTGTCAGAGTTCGTGTAAAATTCTACCAAACCCTGTTAAAAGTTGCAAACTAAGTTAGCAAACGTCATTATTGAAGTTCTCGTAGGATTAAGATACCCCCGTTAAAAACTGAGGATGGATAGATAGCTTCAGTTTGTGAAAGAGATGCGCCGTTCGAGAGCCAAATTTACCAGAACAAAGTGATTAACTTGATATAAGTAAATAATTGTCAAAATTATAATATCATAGATATATCATAAGCTACGATCGTAACTCACAATTATTAGCTAAAATTGAAGTAGAGTTTTCGAATGCATGTAACCAAATGAACGCATGACCAAAAATAATACAATCCTTGAAAAGTTTGTCGTAAATTCCGGTATCGCGGAGCGGCTGTTTCACCGATTAGCAACCGATGGTCTGTATTATGTCAACACTTGCAAAGAATTCCAGGGCAAAGAGCGGAAGAAGTGAGGACTCCGCTATAAAATAACGGCGATATGAATACCAGAATTTCTCACTTATGTAGTAAAACCGCCTTTTTTTTGGGAAAACCTGTCCCAAATGCCTCTTATTCTTATACACTTACAGACATTCCCTGAAAAGAAAGGGCCTTGGCGTATTTCATAAACGTCTCTCTCATGACTGTGTTATTGTAGTCAAAATCTTCTAGCGACATATTCTGGTGTTTAAGGACTGTGATTGATCGGTTCAGAGTAAGTGCTATGGTCCATACAGCATCATATGCAAACGCAGCTTGGCGATGTGGATTTTTGTACGGGGACTTTGACAGCTCCATAATGTACTCATCGTAGAGCTCTTGTACAGTCTAAAAAAAAAGAAAACAGATAGAATATTGCAAGAATTGTTGTTATGACGACATAGAAAGCCGCTTAGCTTAACTAACGGTTTCTTCCGCACGTGACTGTCGTGTTTTCACGTCTTTTACAAAACTCGGATCAGGGTTGGGGCGATTGCTTGATATTAGTCTTAACCTATCTCCATTTCGCAGTTTCCTTCAAAGGCCTGCGCTTGAATCTGACGGGAAATGTTGGTAATCTGTAAAAAATGATCGAAATCGTCAGATTTTGATTCAAGGGACACTGACAATATCTGGGCTCAACATTTTCCTCTTCATATTTTGTCGCTAATCCGCAGAATTTTTGACATCTACATGCGACAGCCACGTGATCCGATCTAAAAGCGAGCTCGAGTAACTGTCGACGGAGAATACAACTCGATCAAGACGCGAACCATTTACACCAGAATTTTGCGTCTTGTGGAAGCCCCGCTCGAGTAAATGGCTCCATTCGCGCCTAATGAAATAAAACTCCTCGGCTGGTGTAAGTCGATGATTATTGTTTTCAGATAAACAACGTGGTTCTGACCACTCCGTAGTCACTCTAACTTTCTCGCGTTACGTTGAAGACCAGACAACTTGAAGAACAAAAGAATCGTTGTCGAATGCATACGTTTTCC
>NC_090885.1:75434849-75437349 GCF_036669925.1 Montipora capricornis | reverse complement strand
AAAAAAAAGCGGCCCTTTAGTTCGTTTGACATTTTGAAATTCCCGACGTAATGTTTCGCGTTAAAGAGAAACAAAAAAAAAATTGGAATTTTCGGTGAAGGAAAAGCGATAGATCTTTGTCCCGATCATTTGGGGAGATTAAAAATAATTTTATCGGGATTATGGTTACGTTATTATGGCGATTAAGGTTATCGCCCGTTCGAACAATGAGAAATGGAATTCCAATGTTTTATTCAAGGTGGTTTTTTTCTTTTAAAAATCTCCTCAGATTTCCTGTATAAATTGCAAAAGGCCACTTCAATAAGCATTATTAATTTTCCAGTTTCTCTTGGGACTTACAATGGTTCCAAGAGAAAACAAAAACAATAGGCAATTTTTGTACCATGTGATTACTAGCTGGAAAAGGCCTACCGAGTAGACCCACGATCGATCTAAGATGAATACAGATCTATTTGATTAGACGCCAGTAATTTCTTTACATTCTTGTTCTCATAGAACTTTTACATAACATAGAATACGTTTCTCATAGACAAATAAAAACGACATGACAAAATAAAGTTCTCAGCAGTCTTCAAAAAGGGATGAAATAGTGCAAAATAAATTCCTCAAACCTGCAAAGCCTCTAATTGTAATCCAGGATCGTTTTCAAAACTCTCATAAAGGCTGACCATAACTCCATCAATTTTTAGCCATTTTACTAAATCATTTGCGAGCCCTTGATAAGTGTCCGTTGCTTCTCGTAACACGGCAACGCGGCGCCACTTAAACATCTTCAGCATGGCTACTCGGCCTTGGTTTTGTCGATGCTCGGGTGGAATGGTGCGCATAAATGTTGGGTAAACTTTCTTGCAGGACAATGCTGGGTTAGCATTCGCCATGGCAACCTTACAAAAGTCACAGAAATAGAATATCATTGTATTGGTTTTGGTACGGTAAAGAAGACGCTTTATAGAATTCAGACCTCTCGATCTCGACAGAAGGAGATACGATATCATGTGGCACGGGTGCTGTTTCGCACCACTAAAAGCCACCTAATAGTCTAATCTTTCACTGAAAAGTTGCTAGTTATCAATCTGCAAAAAGAGGAAATGAAAAGGGGCTCTTTGATCAAGTGATCACCTTACCTGTACCAGATTGTAGTATGGACACCCTTTGGCCAGTGTTTCTGCGGACTTGGAACATCCGGGTCCTAGAATCATGATCTTCTTTTTTGGCTCGCGAATAAACTCGGTGAAAGCGTATATGGCATCACTGACGGTGCACTAAATAAAAAAAAGGAGGATCTTTTAAAAATTGGGTATTTGATGAGGATTTAGTGTGACAAAAAACGCTCTTGGCTGAAAGCCAATGGGGGAGAGGGCCAGCGTTGTTTATACGGTTGTTAATTAGTCTACTCGTTGAAAGGAAAGAGTCCACCCAAAAATGAGCTCCGAGACTGTGTTCCTTAGGGGCCCAGAAACGTTTGGACCCGTATTTCGCGTACCAAAAATTTTCTTTGAATCTTAGAAGAAATGCTTGTCAAAGTGAAATGAAGGAGAGAAATGATCCTCGTACTTATCTGACCAATTGAAGCAATTGTATCTTATATAGACGCCTAAGAAATTCAGGAGGCCTGCACGGGATTGGAACCCATGGCCTCTGCAATGCCGATGCAATGCCGATGCAATGCCGATGCAATGCCGATGCAATACCCTGCAAATTCAGCTATGAAGCCACTCATTTGGGAGCAGGGCAATTTGATGGGCTCATTTGTTCACTAAATGTATATTAGCAGTGCGGTTTATAGGCAAAGGAGAGAAATTATTCTCGCGCTTGTCCGGACAATTTACGCAATAGGCCCTTTGTATTTAGTAGGTACAAAAACCGTCATACTGGAACGCAAATACATATTTTTACAGTTATGTGCTTAGTTACCTGGCCTTTAAATGAATGTGAGGCTGGTGTTGACCTAGTTATGATACAGCCCTCCCTGCTTTTCTTATGTCAATGATGTTGTTCACATGCTAATTAGTTGGAATTAACATAAGAAAAGCAAGGATGTTTCGATCCATATCCAGCCTCACTTTCTTTCATAGGCCAGGTAACTAAGCACATAACTGTAAAATGGACCATTGCCCCCCTGGGACATCTAAAACAAAGCTGCAAAAGGCCTATTGCCACTTATAGACACCTATAAATCCTTGTAGAGTAAAATGTAGCAAGCACTAGTATTGTTGACTTAACCCCGAATCATATTTAAAGCTATTGTAATACGAGCGTGTTGCAGAAAGTACAGGCTCGTTCTACTTTCTGCAACACTGCGCTGCAGCAACTTGCAACACATTTTTTTGTCGCGAGACAGATTGTGCGTGGGATGTAACACACGCAACATTGCTTTTTGATAAGTTTCGCAGCAATGTTGCGAGACAAGTTGGACGTTTTTGTTGCTCGTATTACCGTAGCTTTAACCTCACACCAAAATTTAAACCTCGCGCTGGACAAATGGTTTGTTTTGTTCCAA
>NC_090885.1:75407349-75422349 GCF_036669925.1 Montipora capricornis | reverse complement strand
AGGGATGTTATTATTTTTATTCTTCCAAGTCAGTATTTATCAAAAGAATCGTTCAAAAGTAATGATTTTCTTTGGAACAACAGTAATTGGAGTTATCAATGTGATATAAACATCTGAGCCTATAGTTGTGTTGTTGACGTCAGACAAAATACTTTTTAAAGCCTCCCCGTCTATCGTCCCCGTGGATCGATTGCACAAAACTGTACGATAAAATTTTTACCATTGAGTATCCTAAAGTCAAAGCAACAACGTGTTGAGATCTTCTGTTTGTTTGGTAAAGGAGTTTAGCAAAAAGTATTGGACATCCTTCTAATATTTGTCGGAAAAAAGTGAACAAGCTGTCATTCTAGCCTGCCTTAAACATTCTACCGTGAAAATAACAATTTAAGCGGGTTGCGTTAGTCAGTTGAAAATAAAGAGTAGATTTTAATTCATATCCTCACTGGGGCAATACAGTTTTATACATTATGTCACTTTAAGGGCCTAAAAGATACACAGAATCGAAGATCTAATACTAGTTTTATAAATTGATCCCATTGAGAGTCTCGTGAACTATTAATAAATAGACAGAACTTCAGGTTACTGCATTTATTCTTTTCTTACACACCCTGAGACACATAAAAATTGTTTTGGCCGGGTTTAAGACGGATTGGTTGAACTGGTCAAACTAGTTTTACCTCCGTTTGAGCGGACTTTAAGGTTTCTTGTATAAATAAAGAATAACTTTTGCAAGTAATGTTAATTTTGCTAACGTTGGCGGAATTAAAAGCAAACCTGCAATGAAGTCTTACTCAATCAAACTGAGAGTGAAGCCGGGAGTGTTGTCCACACCTGCATCAAGAATGAGGTCCCTTTTCATGAAAAAACGAGTCTGGTTCTGCCGTTGCGGTCAAGCACTGAACTATTTGTCCGTTTTAATTAAAAAGTAAAAGAGGCAGTTTCTATCGTTATTATCAACTCCCCGTTTTCAAATCCCTCGATTCTACGCTGACCAATTATGTTTAAGTACAGTGAGAGCATCAAACAAAGGAGTGAAACCCTAACACACTGACGAAAAATACTTCGCAAATGGCTGCGTTGTCCGTGATAATTGCATCGCATTCCATTTTAAATAATTAATTGCCCTTTCTTTAGTTTTATCTTAAGATAAAGTAACCGATGGTTCGCTAATACGTATTTCTTGAAGCTTATCTCGGAGATTATCGGATTGTAATTAAAGTTACTTGAAGGAAGCTAACGACAATAGCTTTTGAGTCAGATCCTGCTTTGGGTGCATCGGTTGATGAAAAGTAACATTCACCGGCAATGTTAATCGCAAACCATCTTCCCGCAAAATTAGATTTCATTTTTATTGAGCAAGTCTTATTATCTTTGAGCAACTTAGCCAACTGAATAGTACTTGTCTTTTATAGAACTGAACATCTGCAAAATAATCCGGGAAATTACCCGCCGCGGAAAAGCCATTTAGAGAAGATCATCTCAAAACGCAAACACTTTCTTTTTGTACTCTAATTTGTTTAAAAAGCGACCGTTTGTTTCGCTGGCAAAGTCGTTGGCTGGTAACAGAATTGCGTCCCCTCCAGTATTTCCCTGAACCTGAAATCGCAGATCCCATCATAGTTAATCGAGGGGAATGGTTATGGAACCCGAAAAATTTTTGTGTTGTAGATTTTTGTTCTCTTTTTTGGCCGTGACATCGACCGTACACAAAACACAATAGTTGTTTACTCCGTACTGAGGAACTAACCAATAGAAACGTGTTGGTTACGTAATTCATGCATAGTGTATGAGCGCAAAACAACAGATTGTGCACGGTCGTGGACTTTCCAACCTAAATCTTGGAATCTTTATTTGCTCCTTTGATGTTTCCCTAGCTTCCAAACCAGTCCCCTCCAGATTAACTATGATCGCATCTTTCACAGATCGGATACAGGTGTTAACACAGTTTTGTTTTAAACACTTTGATTTTCCTTGATTTTCCACGAGACCAAAGTAGCATGTCCGTGATATAGAATATTCAATGAATTTCGTTTCGTTTATTGTAGAAAACAATTTGATTGGATTTTTTTGTAACACTAGCGAGAAACAACGATGTTAAGGAAAGAGCTTTTGCTTTCTTTCCTCCGCTCTTAGCAACTCCGAAAAAAAAGGGGGCTTTTGAGAGCTTAAGTTTTTCGAGGTCTTTACGTCAGAGGTCATTGTTTTCGATCAAGTAGCCAGAACAAAGGTGTTTGCTATGAGATACTGAACAAATTTTATTTTGTTAATGTTTCTAATTCGCTATTTCCCCATCCCATATTGCAATATGTTTCTTGATGGGGGGACAATACAAACTATTTACTCTTGGCACTGTATCATGCAAGCTTCAGTAAACTGGATATCCTTTGGTTTAATGCAAATAACCCCTCAAAATGATCTGTGTTTGCGAAAATGGCGAATGGTGTTAATTAGTTGTTCGCTTAATAGAGATTCGACTATAATTTTAAAATTGAAGCAAAGAAAACGATTTAATCCGCGGAAACTCTTACAAAGCCTTTCTTTCCGATTGTCAACTTAAAGTGGTAAAAAGCAAAAAAAATAATTAATGATCTGACAAATGCCAACCTTGTATAAGTAAATATAGTTTTATCTCAGAAAATTTGTAGTTCTATGGTAAAATTCTAACTATGGTAAAATAATATTCCTTATGTTTCAAAAATGCCATGAGATGGCTGTGACTAAGCTGATCATATTTGAACTGAAACAGCCTTATTTTTTCAACAGACAATTCAGTTTTGTGGCAAAAAAAAGAGAAAAAGTAACTGCGGTGACATATTATTGTAGGTAGTGATCTGAAAATTATTTTGATCTGAACAATTTTTTGGCAGTCGGTATAAAACAGCCATTAACTTTCCAAAAAACCGTGTCGAAAATCCAAGGGCCTGCACGAAAGACCGATATGAATCCTTGACGTTGCTCAGTTTGGTTTGCCCTATTACAACTAAACTGAGAACATGTCGAAGCATTATCTTTTAAGAGGAAGAAGACGAAGGAGATGAACTCCTAAGGCTTACAATTTGCAGGAAATAACACTGATTTTTAACGGACTTTAACGCCGTAGAATTCTGAATGAATACGTAATTACCGATACAAAAATGGTCCTCTTCAGTGGACAAGCTTAACGCAACAGAAAACCTAATTTTAAGCTTTGTTCGTAGTTCTCAGGGAGAATTTAATCTCATCCATGCTGAAACTTGTTATTTCTTACACGAGCCGATGAAAGAAACCATCACATTTTCAAATATCGCAATATAAAATTAAATTAATTTAAAATGATAAAATTGTGTTTCTTTAGTTGCGTCATGCGAGCTTACCCGATGTGAGTTAACCTTGGAGTGGCGGCACCATTACTCGTAAGAGAAAGTATTTAGAATACCGAATCACGTCTCTTTGTGATCATGAACTTCGAAATATAACTTTTTCAGAAACAAAAGATACCAAATATCTTCCGAACTGCGCAATCAACGTCCGCAGCAAGGAAACCAACTCAGTTCGTGTAGCTGATCGAAAGACAATACAGGAGATCGAGTTGATAATACAGTCGGCGTCGGCGAACCCGTTAATTCGAATACGCAATAAAAAGATTAGCTGTCTTTCGAAATGACCGGTTCAGCATTTAATAATGTCATGATGATGTCCATGCTGGTATAGGCCTTTTACGTATTACCTAAATATTTTACAATATTTTCATGACTTCAGTTAGAACAAAGAAGATAACTTTATCGGCAAATATAAAAGATTAGAGAGGAATTCTATATCTACAGATATCTATGTTTGAGAACGATTTACAATTGTGCTTTTTATGAGATTGGCAGATTGACATGTGCTATTCGAAATGTGCGCAAAAGACAGAGACAATTGACGGTGTGCTGACAGCGTGTGAAGTTTGTCAACTGAACACCTTTTCAATTAAACTTCGAGACGAAAGGGTGGAAACAAAAAATTAGTTTGAATAAGCGGGGAATTCGGCATAATCGACTTCGAATTAAGCGTAGTATAGCGACTCGAAAAAGGACGAAAATCACGCGGAAAAGAACATTATTTTGAAACAGCGGTTCCACAGGCTGTGCATAGGCTGTGTGATTGAAAGGCAGGCATGCACAGAGAGAATGGGAGAATGCAAATAACTGTTTTTCACGCTCTCAAGTGATCTACGTGGTATTTATTCGGTTTTCCATAAATTTAGTTTGATGAAAACTCCAGTTAGGGTATCCCTCAGTTCCACTTTTAACTAAGACGCATAAAAATACTGGACTTCCAAAAAAAAAAAATGGAGCAAAAAGAAAAGAAAAAAAAAAGTGTTTAAATTAGCCTACTGCCGAAGCATCTCGAAATTTATCATGACACAAAGGAAAATTCAAAAGGAAAATTTGTTTATCGTATCAAAGAGCAAATTTCACTTCAGTAAAGCACTGGCCAAACTATAGCTATCGAACAACGTTGTATTCAACGCTCCAACTTTGCTCGATCCAACATTGTCACGTTCGACCGTTTGGTCACCCTTGGTGGAAAATGTTCGTCCAACATTTTTTGTTCGATCGAGTGTTGGATGGAGTTTGCTATTGATCAAACATTGCGACCAATAATTCAGCTCGACGCAACAATGTTGCGGTGTTTTGTCGGCTCTTCCAACAAAGTTAAGTTCTGAATCGAGTCACGTTCGCCCTCCTAGCTAATCACGAATCGCTATCTTATTTTTAAGCCCAGGGGACGTCGTGGTTGTTAATGAACAGCCAGAAACCTTGCTCAGCGAGTAGGGAACAAGGCCATATCCTGTGGGGCACTTTTAGTTCTCTTAATCATCATCGCTCTGCTTGGAGACGACTGGTTCAATAGCGTTAAAAATTTCTGCAAATTGATTCGAGCTCATTCTTATCATCTCCTAAACGCGGATGTATCTTGCAGTAATCTTGATTTTTTCCTCCTTTGAATCAGTTTCCTTCCTCAAACAGCTCCAGTAGCATAAACGCTACGAGCTGTTTTCGTTTCAATGTTAGCACCATATTTTCAAATTTAGCGCCTACTTGAACTTGAATTCGTCAAGCAATGTTGGTCTCAACATTTACATCAAACAATGCTGCATATGAGATCCAACTTTGTTCGATAGTTTGGCCAGATTGGAAACAGTTGTAAACGCAGTTTTAAACAGTTTGATTTTCCACGGGACGAAAGTAGCATGTCCGTAATATAGAATATTCAATGAATTTCATTTCGTTTATTGTAGAACACGATTTGATTGCTTTTTTTTTTTTTGTATCACTAGCGAGAAACAATAATGTTAAGGAAAGAGCTTTCCTTTTCTTTTCTCCGCTCCTTAGCAACTCCGAAAAAAAAGGTGGGCTTTCGAGGACTTAAGTTTTTCGAGGTCTACGTCTAAGGTCATTGTTTTCGACGCTCTCAGCAAATAGCCTAAACAAAGGTATTCACTATGAGGTACTTTTTTGTTAATGTTTTTATTTCGCTATTCCTCCATCCCATAATGCAATACCTTTTTTTTGCTGGGGGAACAATACAAACTATTTACTCTTGGCACTGTATCATGCTAGCCCTAGTGAACTGGATTTCTTTGTTTTAATGCAAATAACCCCTCAAAATGAACTGTTATGGGATTTGTGAAAATGGTGAATGGCGTTAATTACGTTGTTCCCTTAAAAGAGATTCGACTGTAATTTTAAAATTAAAGCAAAGAAAACGATTTAATACGCGGAAACTCTAACAAAGCCTTTTCTTCCGATTGTCAACTTAAAGTGGTAAGAAGCAAAAAAAAAAATTAATGATCTGACAATGGCGCAGGACTTGACGTTAGTTCAAAACTCTAACCTCCCCTTGCGGGAAACTGGGAGTACGTCATATTCCCAAGGCGCGTTTACTTTGGGCAAGAGGGAAGTTCAGTTTGGAGATTCAAGAAGATACCTTTTTGAATCATGATTGTATGGACTAAGAAAAGAAAGTAACGAAAAAATTGCGCAATCACATGCGATTTACGCATCTTTGTCATGTAAAGTGCAGCTGCAAACCCAGCGTAAATCAATGGCAAAACTAAACAACTTAACACTTTAAAAAAGTGAATTCAGAGTATTTCCTTCATCTCTTCTTCCTATTGGAGTTCGTATTTGCTCAAATTCGAGCAAAATAAATAGTTAACTTGTATACGTAGTAAATTGTCCAAATAAATATCAAATGGAATCTTTTTATTACATTTTTGTTTTGCTCGATTAGCATAAGCAAATTTCTTGGAGAGATTTTAATATTTTTTACAAGGTAATTCAGTAGAGAGCTTATTGATGAGCTCATGGACTGATGTAACAACTTAGAGGCCCTGTTAGTGCTTATAGGGATACGGCGATTAATCGGATGCAGCCAAGAAGAGATTCCGGGATACAAGGCATCAAACTTGTCATTTTTAAAAAACATTAAAAATAGGTTCGTTGGTCAATATAGAAAGCACAAAAAGTAAAACAGTCGCGATATTGCAAAATAATGCAACTATTTGTATTTTTTTCATTAAATATTCACATTGTCTACCGATAGATATCGGCCACTCCTAAGAACCCAAAAATATTGCGCACAATGAAGTCATCAGTCGTAACAAGCGCGGTGCAAACGTCGGTACCTCGTGACTAGTCTTGACCGGTTCTCTGCTATACAAGTAACTAACTGTACAAACATCGTGGTATACAGACTGTATTTGTACTCGTTTCGTGCGTTTTCTGTACAATAACCGTAATACAGATGGATAATAACTGATTTTTATTGTTAGCAACTTCGTTCAACTTCGTCCAGACCAAATAGAACACACTAGGGTAGTGAAATGACTGAAAGAAAGTGCTAGCGGTTGGGCTTTGCAACACTAAATACATGTAAGGGTTGACCGTCGAATCCTATAGGTATTTTTTGAGAGAGCTCGCGCACTGTTCGCGTATGACAGGGGATAGTGGTTTCCAGTCTGGACTGTTGCATGATTTTCCAACTCCTTCCCAGCCGGCACAGTTAAAGCTCATTTGAAAATATCCCAAAGAAGAGGCTTAAAAACGCGGTACAATACACTTGCAATCGTCATTGAGAATGAGTGTAAAGTGATTGTTTGTGCTTATTATTTTGCCTTTGAATCATTTGTACATCTGTTTAGTGACGCACTTTATACCCCGCTCTCAGGCGGCTTTCGGTATGTCGCCTTGACGTTCTGATGAGGTTCAGTGGTTTCCGCGATCTTTTTGAATAGCGATTAAATACGCAGTCGAAATTAAATGTTCACGAACCAGTTACAGATGCTCATTGATCTTACTACATACGGAAGCGACGATACCATCATTTCAACAAACAACGATTAAATCTGGCTTAAACGAGCGAGATAACTCAAAACAAATTAAAGCTCCTGTCCGATTTTTGAACAACGAAAAAAAAAAAACAAAAACAAAGCGGAAAATAAAAGACAAAAGATTTACTTTTTCCGCATAGCTTCATTAAAGTGCAAATTGGATTGTGTTGTTTAAAAGCAAATTACGGTCTTAATTATAATTTTATTTAGAAGAGAAAAGGAATAAGGTGAAACGATGAAGTCGTTTCTTGTGATAGCTTGTTTCTTTTCTGTGTTGGCTGTTCTAAGCAGGACTGGTGAATCGGCTTCAAGAAGTCAAGATTTAGGTGAGTGTTTTAATTAATGGCACATATTCTCCTTAATGCAGGTTTGTATATTTCGAAGATAATATTCGACTTCGTTAATAGTTTAAGCTCAAAGATGAGAAAAGAATCAATTACACCTGCATCAGTTGCAAAATTTTTTATCTCTTGGTATTGTGAAGATCATGATGAAACCTGCGATTAAACTAGTGTTTGCACTCTTCAGTTTTGTGGAGTGTTTTTCAGCAAACTTGTTTGATATATGTTTGCAAGGCGAAACGACATCGGGATGAAAAGAAAACTCTGAAAACTGTCCACGGATACTCTGAAATGATTTTTACCCGGCTTCATAAGAGCTGGAGACATGGAAACATTTATCACTAGCGATAGGATTGACAAAATTAACAAGTTTGTCCAAACACTTAAATGAAGACTGCACCCTAAACTTAATGTTGTATATGCATGAAGAAATCAGTCTACGTGAAACTTTTTTCCGCTTTCAAAATAACAAAGGAGAGCCAGTCATTGAAACAAGGGGAATGTGCAACTCACTTGAACCCTTGCATGTACTGATCGAGATGTCGATCAATCACATGTTCTCCTTTTGCCAGGACCCAAACAGTTTAAAGAATTCTAAAACTAGGGTCCGCACGGTTTTGTAGTGATTTTTTTTAAACCTACACCAAAATTTTTCAAGTGGACTAGACTCCTAAGTGGTCAGTTTGGGAAGGCCTTAAAAGGCTGAAATTTTCTTGAGTAAAATAAAAAGTAAATAAATATTAAATCACCTTGTTTTCAAGGAAACTGAATGCGTTCATATTTTGGCTGCAAAATTAGTTCGTGTCAATCGGAGAAGCATAATCGATTGCCGATCATTAGTTGCTGGTCCTTAAAGTTCTCTAACACTTACTAATTCATATCTGGACAAATACTATTCTTTTATACACCCAAACCTTACGTAAAATCCACGATTGAATCTTTCAAACTGCTTTATTTGGTACTCGACATATAAGGCGTTTGATGCCCATAACAATCGCCGTTGATCAAGTGCTACAAGTAGTTACAGTGTAGTATACGTTTTGATATTGTCCTTTTGAACACTTCAAAATAGGGTACCATTTGCAACTTTGAAATTCTTAAGTTCAAGCGTCACGTGTGTTGCACATATTGAAAGCAACCAATGTTAAAGTGAGGCTTGAATATTACTTGGTATAATTTTCGGAATGATCTGATGAATCTGTCACTATCTCAGTTCTCAAAACCACTCTCGCTTCCAACTTGTGAACTGTAATGAACCGGAAAGTGCAAAAAGGAAATTACGAAGTAAGGAAAAATATGCATAGAAAAAGCAATTAAAAAGCAGTCTCTTCTCAACAAATCGCACGTTTTGCCACTCATTTGCTGTTCAATCCTTAGTAGTTGCTAGCCTTCTTGAAAATACACTAGAACTTCCACTCAATTTGTTTTCTTTTTCAATTTTTACGCTTGGAAATCATTGCAAACTTGCAAAACTTTCAGATTGGTTCAGCCCCAGCGCAGTTGATTAATATTTGTGTAGAATACGTTTCCCAATTATTCGCCCCTAATCGCTATGCAACTCAACGTTAACCCAGAACGCAGCTCAAGGCGTGCCCTAAATAGTCTGTCGAGTTCACATTATTTAAGAGTGCGTTCGATTGACCGACCGTATTCCGGAATAGGAATACATAGAATAGAAGTTAGAAATCCTTCGCTTTTACCTGCATTCACATTAAAATTGTCAAACACCTGCTAAAATGCTATTTTAAACATATCTTTATTATTCTTGCTGCTTCAAAACGTCAGAAATGCCGTTTTAAGTCACGTATTCTTATTCCGGAATAGGGTGAATCGAAGTGACCCAAAACTTACCAATGATGCAGATCAACTCTTTTAAAAAAATCGTTGGGCTGAACAGTTTCGGTTCAATACCCTTATTTTCAACACATTTTAATCTTCTTCGAACCATCTCTGCCTCCTTTTGTATAATATTTGCTGTTTTATTCAAACCCTCCTTTAATGTTTTAAATAGTTATATTTACATTTCGCTTGATTTGGCTGTCAGTTCAGTTCGAATTAGCTTAATTTGGCTTCGTCACACGGCCCCTTCAGGGAAATTTTCTCTGATGCATGGCATGATTGCGAGCAACACTGAAACCTTAGTGCCTTTTGTAAGAACAAAATGTTCTACATTATCAACAGGCTAAATCATCTAAGTACATTGCATGTGATCATACGTGCGTCGCTCTTAAAATCCAACCTGCAAGGTACGAGCATAATTAGAATAATTAAAGGCCGTTTGCGAGTGATTGATTTTGAGCCGATTTCCAGTTGTACGTCACTAGTATCTAGTTGGTATTTTACATGACAATGTGTGGTTTTATGTCGTTTTCCCAGCTCATTGTTGTTCCTGAACAATTAAAATTAAATCCACTGCACGTATGTCTCTATCTACTTTCGTGTATACTACCTTAATTTTACACTTAGCTTAGAAACATTTTGACTCCCTTTTGCAGCCCAGATTTTCAATCAGAAAAATCGAGAGATCTATAACATCACGTTTTGAGCAAACGGCAAACGCAATGCACAAATTTGCGTTTTGACAAAGATCCAAGAGACTTGTTTGATTTTTTGTCTGTTATCTTCAGATATCCAACAACTTCTCAAAAGAGAGAGAAAACTCAGAACAAGGGAATTTTCATGGTTTTATCACAAATAGCAGTCTTCCTTTGTCGATTGCGGTTTCGTGTAAGAGTAGTGCTAAATCTCTCTATTATCTGAAATGATTTTTGCTCAGAGTGCGAGACGGACGACGTTACTTCTTGCGAAATTTCCGCATTGAGTACACGTATCATGTTCTGTGGTCGAATGAGTTCAAGGGCACTCGCTCAACAGAACTACGTGACGGACCCCCCCGGTCGATCAAGATTTTGCTACTTCTAAGTTTTCTACGGAGTTTAAAACCGTTTCGATCATTAATCCTTGCATTTTCACGACTGGATTGACTATAATGGGGTTACATTTTTAGTAGAGTTACTAGAATGGGGTCACACAATTTTCGGGATTTCTGGGATAAGAAAATTCTGGTAAGCAGGGATTTAAAAATAGGAAGATCCGCGGTCAAAAAATGGTTGGTGCTGTTTACGGCTAGCAAATGTACCAGAATTTTTGTACTGTAGGTGAAAATTACATTCAATTTAACAAACTTGTCAATTCATTTAAGGATGACCTACTTAAAAGGCTTTATAAGGTAGTCAGGCATAATCATAAAGTGACTAAATTGGGATAGCGAAAATGACATTTGCTCAAAAGTGACTAAGATCGATGGGGTCTATGATTGGCCACAGAATAGACTATAATGGGGTAGGGGTTCGGAGAGGCTCGCGGCACATACCCAGCAAAAATTGACCAAAGTACCCCCCCCCCCCCACCCCCGAGTAGCTGGGGCTCTCCGGGGCTGGTACTCAGGGGGTTAAGGGAACCTAAGGGAAAATGAGTGTTGTCCCAAGTAGAGTGTATACATGTACATATGTATGTAAAGGACAGAAATCAAGTAAGGCTTCTAAACGCTCCTGTGCATAGACTGCATATGATGGATGAAAAACCTTCGCTGATCTACAGAATCAGGAAATTCCTTATGCATCATCCAAGGGAAGAGAAAAATCTCCGACCTGGTTGGGAATCGAACTCACGACTTCCGGATGAGATCACAATTGCTCTAGCGAAGGAGCTACAACTGAGCTTAAGGCCAGACGGGAAAAGGCCGTGGGAGTTTGAGGACAAATCGGCTTGACACAATGGCAAGTGCTAAGTGTAAATGAGTGTTGTCCCAAATAGCGTGTATACCAACTCAAGGCATTAAGGAGATATTTTCGTGCTTCTTGTGCACTATTTTCTTCTCAAACATCAACATTTGTTTCCAAATCGCCAGGCCCCTGGACCCTTGTCAAAAATGCCAAGAGAAAATCGAGAATGTGTACCGAAATATTGCCAGACGAAAATTGCAAAATTTTACTTTCGCCCTCACTCTAATTGTTTGGTCTTACTGAGATCATGAAGGATCACTGAAAAGTAGAAAGTGGCCTAATTTCAACGTGACTACTGTGGAGAAAACCATTTGCTTCAGTAGGCGTGGCAACCTCAATACTGAATTGTACTTTCGTTCGTTGCAGCGAAGGGCCCCTGTAATGCCAAAAATCACAGATTGCTCTCCGAACCTGACAGAACGGCAGCTTTTGAAACTTTCGACCAACCACACAGTGACAAAGATTATTTTGAAGAATCCGAAGCATGGTATCGATTCAGTGGCAAGGCAGGCGATCGAATGGCTAAGCGTTGTGTTCCTGAGAAACGCTGCGGCGCGGAAGTAGGTGGCTGGTTGAATGGTCCTCATCCTGATGTCAAAGAAGGCATTGTCAATCGCACAGTTTGCTTTCACTATGGCGATGACTGCTGTCTTTGGAAAACCACTGTCAAAGTACGGAACTGTGGCAGTTTTTACGTGTATTCCCTCAAACGAGACGTACGTGGAGTGTACAGGAAATATCGGTACTGCGGAAATGGAGAAGGTAAGAAAACGTGTGACAGTTGAATGCTAAGCAACCTGGCTTTTGAATGGAAGTGAGGCTCTTGCTAATACATGAGAACAAAATGATTTACGGCAAGGAAAGCAATGTTGTCTCTCACATAATCACGTCATCACGGCCTCGGTGCCACTCAGAGTCCTGGGGCCCGTTTCTCGAAAGTCCCAAAACTTTACGGGCCATTTTCGGGTGTCACAATTCCTTCTGTATCTCTGAGAACGGAGGGATTTAAGTCGTCAAACTTAACTGTCATTTTGCATTTTGTTTATACCTTGAAAACATTTCAAAAGATCGGCTTTCCAAAACAAGTGGTTGCCAGTTTCACAAATGGCTTTTCAGGCCCGAAAGGTTTCGGGACTTTTGAGAAACGTGCCCCTGGCCACGAAGCAACTATCCAGGGAATGAATCAAATGGCCTTGGCAGCGCTTTTCCACCTGATAGTGAATAATTGGGTGGATAGCCCTCTCTAGAACTGTAAAATGCCATATTGTAAATAAATATTCGCAGAGACCTAGAAAATGCCAGCCTAGTTCTCATGGCTTTTTTCCGCCAAAGCCAGAAAAGCCCTGGGAACTACTGTACGTCGAAGTAAGTAAGTAAGTAAAACCTTTATTTAAACACGATAAGTATTTAAGCTATGCAGCTTGTGGGGTCGTGTATAAGGGATAAACATTACAAAAAAGATACCTGGTTCAGTGTTAGATGTAATAGCCTGAAAGGCCGTAATATTTTGCTGAAATTGAAAGAAAGGTGTTACCGCGAATCAGCATTGGAAGCTTAAATATTTCTCAAACTATTTTAGGACCAGATCCTTGCGACATGCGCTTTACCAATGTGTTAGACAGTCCTGATCGAGCAGAAGAATTTATCACAGACAGGGACATTAAATGTGACAGAGGACAGCGGAATTCCATTTACCAGCGATGGAACAGATTCAATGGATCAGCAGGAGTTGCCATGTCAACCAAATGTGTTGATACAATGCGATGTGGGGCCCAGGCCCCTGGTTGGTTACAGGGAAAACATCCAAGACTGGACGAGGGGGTGGTTAGCCGAACTGTGTGTTATCACTGGGAGAATAACTGCTGCTACTTCAAAAACAAAATTCAGGTCAAAAACTGTAAAGGTTACTATGTTTACAAGCTTGAGAAACCACCGGCATATAAACTACGCTATTGTGGTAACGGAACGGGTAAGCACGCGCAATGAGCATTCTCTGTAACATTCCGATTCGCGCCCTGAGGCCGTGAATCTTTCGGTCAGCGACAGGAATTACAACGTATGGTCAGTTCCGAAGTGAAGTAATGAAAGTCTTTTTTGCTACATTTGTCGGTTACTATTATTACAAATTTCTGAGACCGCTGCGAGAGGCGGAAATCTTTTTGGGTCAGGGCTAACCGCAGTCGTTGTTCTTGCCACCAATGGAAATTAATCTTGGCCTTCTGGAAAGGGAAAATGGCAACTTCTGTTAGAGCAATACTCGTTGGAAGTGTATTGTAGAAGGTAAAAGCCATATCGGTTTATTTTGGCAAGTCCTAGCATACTGCGACTAACGAAGAACCTCGATTCCCATTTTGGTTAGTGATATTTTCTCAACCACGCAAAAATAGCTCTTTTCCGAGTTCATGTTTGCATGTTTGCCTCCTCTTCAAAGCGAGTTTAAGTGCGACGTTTCTGTGATTATTTTACTCATGAATGAAAACTACTTTTATAAGAAAAGCTTTGCACTTAGACTCGCTTTGAAGAGGGGGCAGACATTACCTCGGAAATGCCTTATTACACTCGTTTTGCACTTCTCATGGAAACCGCTGAAAGAGATTGTCGCTGATAACGCAAGCACATATTTCCATATCTCAGTCATGTACAGGTCTCACTAGAGATGATTCAAACCTTTTACAACAACCATTAATTAATTAAGGCATGAACAAAGAGAAATAAGTTAAAATGAAAGTTGAAATAATCATCGCAGTGAGGTAAGCAACTGAGTTGAGCTTGTTGCAAAGGAAGCCCAAAAAATACGAGGCTTTTAATTCAGGGTATTCGAACCCATGAACGTGAGATTCTACAATTTGAGCTATCAGGCCCTTTGCATTTGCATGGGAGCCTGTCATACGTTTCGAGGTGAACAAATTTGTATTCCAAAAAATCAAAAGTCAGTGATTTCGCCTTTGCGTTTAAATGAAAATCCAGAACAAATGTTGAGTAAAGACGCAAAGATGAATTATTTGATTAATATCTTACGGCATGGGTTAATATTACATCAATTCAGTAATCACTTTGTGTTTTTTTCTGTTAGGCTCAGCACCGCACGGAAGTTGCGAATTAACTAAGAGAGAGCGTAAGTAACGTCAATATTCGTGTCATGTTGGCCATCCCGATTGTTGTGCAATATTTAGTTTTCTTATTTTTTCAAACAATAGCTATAAATGCTCAATCCAGTCTTTTATGGCATCAGTGGTACATATGCATTAATTTATTTACCAACTGTACCCGTATACAATGCCGATTCATTATCCTTTTGTATTTTTGTTAACTGGACCTTCTGGCCTAGCTCGTTTTGGAAAAGGAAGACCCTTGATTTTTCTCGCCGTAGCGAGACAAAAAGAAACGGCTTTCTTGACTAGTATTAATACAACATTTGCGTGACATTATCAATGGGGTGTACTATCTTTTCATCAGGGTTGAAGATGCACAAAAAACGGTGAAACTGTCTGTTGTCTCTTTGTCGTGACTTACTCAG
>NC_090885.1:75384849-75399849 GCF_036669925.1 Montipora capricornis | reverse complement strand
GTGCAGAGCATTTGTTTTTTATTTTCAGTAACGACAGAGATGATGTTAACACGGCCGACTTCTGAAGCCTCGACTTCAAGTGAGTTACCTGGTAAAATAACCCGAGCGTTTCAAAAATTATTGATCCAGGACCTTCTCGTTCTCTTTGGCGTGGGAAAGGTCCTGAAGATGATTGTGTTGTGAAAATAAAAGAAGTGGAAAAGAAATCCATTACGGCCACCTGGTTCGATTCAATTCTGCTAGGGGGCTTTAGTAACTGCGATAACTCACAGGGATGTTTCGCAGAGAATTCGTTTCATTTATGCCATTCCAGCACATGATTTTCAAATGTTCTCTCGTCATAGTTCATATATTTTCATTTTTCTTACCATATTTAGCGACAACTGAAGTGACACAATCAACAAGTAAGTTACACATAAAGTAAACTCCCCTACAAAATCACAGAAAATGTCAATAATAGACCCCTGGAGATTTGAATTGGGTACAAGATTGAGTGAGCTGGTTTGCATGGTCTTTTTAACAATCTTGACCGTTCAACAAAAACGCCTATAGCACTTCTTTCTGTTTTGGCTTAAGTTTAAGGTTTCCTTGTCCTCTACCTAGAAGAACCTCTTCGATAATATTATCGAATTCATGTTTTTTGGGAGTATTTCCCGCGAAATCACAACAGAGAGTAGGAGGAACATGCCCAGTGATAGAAAGGCTAGGAGGAGGAGAGTGGATGATTCGCCTGGGAGAATTCCACCTACAGGCGACGGATAATGATGACGGTGAACATGCGTCAATGAGGTTATGAGAAGGAAGAAAATGAAGCCATTTTTTTTCTTTTTCTGAGCTTAAAAGCAAGGATCAAACATAACATGAGGGTTGTTGCAAGCTTATGCAATTGACACCTGCCCATGAAATCATCTGTGATATCCTCTGTAATTATTATTATTATTATTATTATTATTATTATTATTATTATTATTATTATTATTATTATCATTATTATTATTATACTTTAACTGAAAGCTTTAGCCACCAACCTCTTTTGGATTCGTTATGGTAATTTTTTTTCGGTGTTAATTTTTTTTCTACAGCCACTCTTGGTTCGACAACAACAACAACAACAAAACCACCTGAAAACCCAGGTATGCAAGCTACGGCAATAGCGTCAATCCTTTTACCCCCAAAGGGGATCCCCACAAGGGAAAATCACAGTTCCCTTCCAAGGGTAAAATCATCTGGCATTCATTATGCTGGCTGACATCTGCAAGTGTTACAGTTTGGAGTAAAGAACACAGTTAGTCTAATGGCCCTTTGAGCAAAAATAACGTAGATACGTGTGGCAAATCAAAGCAGAAGCCGCCGATTAAATGAGTCAATTGCAAGCTGGCACTAAACACGACAAAGACGACGGTGTTGCTTTTCCTATTAAATAAACATAGCACTTTCGTTAAGAAGTCGACTGCAGTCAGACAACCAGGAAAAGAGTGTAGCAAGGAGTCATCTTTTCAACAATAGTTACACCTTATATTGTCTAAATTCCCGGACAAACGAAAAATCAGAGTATTGGACGATCAAATATGTTGGATGTGAACCAACATTTTAACGTTTGGCTACCGTGTTTGATGACCATTTAACATATTTGACGGTGTTGGAACACGTGGATACCTTACCTACAACTGTTTGGTCAAGCATGTCAAAAGGATGTTTGAAATCACTCGCCCATCCCGTAATTTTCAACATGTTAGATCGTTCAACATTTGACGTTTGGCCAGGCCTTAAGATCAGATAAATTTGGAGAAATTACTTTGAGGTTTGGAAATTGTTACAAATGTTCTTTCTTTCTTTCTTTCTTGCCTTCTCCTGTGTCGCTGTCTTCAGAGGTCAATGTCACTTGTGGACAGAATGATATGTGGATAAGTATTCCAAAACCCCTTCTTCCAGGTCTAGACAGAGAACATCTTCGTCTTTCTGATGTAAACTGCGGAGCCACCGAAACTGAAACAGCTTTCGTTCTGCACACGAAATTGACGGAGTGCCACACAGTGAGCAAACACACTAATAACTTTGTCAATTACATGAACAAAGTATTGCAAATCCCCCTCGAGGAAGGCCAGATAATAACACGGGTGCGCGAAGTCATGATACCTTTCAGCTGTTACTACTCAAATCAGGGAATTGTCTCAGCGGTTGGCCTTCAAGTCGAAAGCAAGAAAATCATTTTCTCCAGGAGAGGACTTGGAAAGTTCACCCTAGAAATGAACATTTTCCCAGACGACACCTTTGTTGGGCATTATCAGAAGAGCGACTATCCCATTCATGTGTCCCTGAGGGATCCTGTATTCGTTGAAGTTAAGGTCGTCACCAAAGACACACGGCTGCAAGTCTTAGCCGAGAACTGTTTTGCTACTCCAAATAGCAACCCCAATGGACCTGGATTAAAATATGTGTTCATTGAAGACGGGTAGGTCTTCTAGATCTAGAGTCATGCAATGAATGAGTCTGTAGTGTTGCTTTGTAAAAATGTCGCTATCCGACCTGGAGAATAGCTCACGTACAGTTGGCCTAGTACTGGTCTTGGCCCCAACACCACGCAAACCATTAAAACCAGGCCATCAAACAGGTGGTATGATCATGTGAACGGTTAGCTATTAAAAAACGTTCAAAAAACAATAGATCAAATTTGCTAGGGGACGGAAAGTAGAAAAACTCAGCGTCCTTCCAATTAAGCTTTATCCTTTAATTCGTAATCCTATATCCTACGAACAAAAGACCTTGGAAGTCAAACTATGGAGTCTTGAACATTGAACATAAAACTTAATTATGTAATATTAAAGCTGAAAGTCTGAACCGAAAAGACGCAGCCTCAAACCTTTTAATTGTCATCGTTTCTTGGGTTCGGCAAGTTTTAGAATTAGTCTTACACCCCATTTCCAGTAACAGAATAACACTTTTCTCTTAGATGTAACATCGATGATACGCTCACTACGATTGAAAGCCCTGCTCCCAACAAACAGCGTTTTTCTATGGAGGCATTCACGTTCATCGGCGGTCATCAGTGGGTCTTCTTGCACTGCCAGGTCAGAGTATGTAATGCAACAGATCCAACATCTCGCTGCGCGCGAGGCTGTATAAAGAGTCGAGGCAAGAGGTCTCTGGCAACTACAGACTACAAAGATGAGCAATACCATCTTGCAGAAGGACCAATCATGGGAAGAGAGAAAGAAGACGAACAACTCGGAAAGACTCCTGTGGATTCAATTGAAGGACTACGTAGTGTGGACATTAAAGGTAACTCGTGGGCACGTTAATTAGGTTCAACCAATTATGGAATGAGCGCAAATTTAACCATGAAGGGAAGTTTGAAAGGCCTAACCTGTAAAGATGGTTAGCACAGCAATAAGGTGCTGATTGAAAGGGAGAAAAGATCCTCGCATTTATATGGAAAATTTAAGCCACTGTCTCTTATGGACACCTGAAAAATTTAACTCGCCCTTCGAACACAAACGCGAAGCGCGCAGGCCAAAAACGAGGATCCGTAACTTACAGTACAAACCGAGGAAACGAGGTTAGTGTCTCTGAGGTAATCATGCAGGAGTGCGGGAAAGGAAATTAGTTTAAGTCAAGCGAAAGGTTCAACTGCCACAACAATTGCGCGTCAAAATCAGAAAAAAAAACGAATAAATTTCTCGGCTTTTTGAAACAGTAGCTAGCAAGATTGAAATATTTCATCAAGCTTACGTAACATAAACGACATGAAAAACTGGCTAGAGAATGCTTTATCAAAATTTCAAATTTAGCAGGGCATACCGTAGAATGCGTCCGCCAAATCAGCCAATCACAGCCCGCGTACTATCTGAGAGATATGATAAGTGAAAATGATGATTTAAATTTCGAATGAGTCCTAACACTACTGTGAAGTTTATGCCCAATTATTCCTTCAGAGATCAACCCTAGTATTGGAATTGGGCCCACACAAGGACAGAGAAAAACTCTGACCAGAGTCCCAATTCCAATACTAGGGTTGATCTCTGATGGAATAATTGGGCATAAACTTCACAGTAGTGTTAGGCCTCATTCGAACTTTAAATCATCATTTCATTTATCGAGTCCTTCCACCGGAACACATGAGCCCAACAAATTTACCAGCTCGCAACGGCTGAGTGGCTTCATAGCTCAGTTGGTAGAGCATTGCACGGGCATTGCAGAGGTCATGGGTTCAAACCCCGTTGAAGCGACCTACATTTTTTAGGTGTTTATAAGAGACACTTGCTTCAATTGGTCAGATAAGTTCCCCGAGAATCATTTCTCTCTTTCATCTATGACCCGAACTTTAAATATATGAGATGATGTTACAAGCAGTCCTCTTTGACGTGCAGAGCAACTTCAAGTTAAAGAACGACTTAAACTTAAAGAATTGTAAACCTTCCTGTGAAATCTTTCTACAACAAGATACATCCTCAGCAATCGTAAAGGTGTTGTAAGAGGGGAAGGTGTTTTAATTTTTTATGTGTGGCAAATTACGTGGGTCGATGTAAAGTTAGTCATCGAGAGGACGTGCTAAATTTTAGAATGGTGATTAACAGTCATTTCTTATTTTCTCTGCAGCAGATGATAACAACAAACCTCTTGCTATTGCAACCGCCGTGACCGCCGCGATATGCGTTATGGGAGTATCATACATGGTGTGGTCCAGTAAAAAGAATGGCTATTCAAAGTCATACTACGGTTATCAACCATTAATGAAGCAAGAGTAGTTAGTGGGGTCTTTTGATGTGTATAATGGTGATCAATACTAGCTTAACTGTTCTATTAGACTATAATATGTACTCTGATTAGGGTAATTTCACTGTAGGCTCGGTTCAGGAATCATATCAAGCGACAAGTCTCGATGTGCGATGGGATTCTGACCATCCGTTTTCGGTATTAGGGAGTTTTAAGAAACCACGACGGCTTCGGCGACGAAAACGTCACTTCAAAATATGAGATTAATCTGTTCTAAGTATTTCATGATCATTCCATCTTGTTTATTGATACAATATGGGCGAAGCGTCCGATAACTGGATTTGTAAGGACGGATTTGAAGTAAAGAGTAAGACTGAAGGATTCACTGTAATTTGTCCACGTTGTCGTCAAAACCTTAAGCACGGTGCCTACTATTGTTATTGCGCATATGTTCTGCGCATCTCGAGATACTCGGATTTCCAATCGGTGATGGTTATTTATACAGGGATATTTTTGCGCGGTTTAATACTATCCGGAGAGAGTAGATCTTAGTAAGAACTCTTGGTGTCCAAAGAGAAAATTGGAGGTAACATGCATTTTTGAGAGATTACCATACATTGCTTTGTATTTTAAAGCTTCTTACAAATATTATTCATGAATGCGTGGTTACCCCCAGTTTTCTTTTTGGATTTCAATAACACTTGTTAAGATCCACATTTCCTGCATAATCACACACAGGGGCATTAAATATCTTTAAGTAGTTGGCACCGTCCTTAAATTTGCTCCTTTCACGAAGTACTTTTGACTAGTACGGGACAGAAATGTTCAAAAAAGCGTGCCGCACGTGCAGCGCAAGCATTTTGGTTCTTTCAACCAATAATATTACTGCTTTTTGGCGATGTCGTTGCCGTAGCCGTCGTTCTTTCTTTAACTCCCTTTTAGGGAGCTTACGCTAGGACGACGACGACGGCTACGAGAACATCACATAACATAGGTCTACTGAGCAAAAACAAAAGCTCCGCACCCCCTGCACGTGCCTTTTTCATTTTGGTGAATTTCTTTGCCGTCCTCGTCCTGACAACGATGTGAATTTACCATGCAAATTTCAGGTTGTATAGAGGACGTGAGAACATGACGAGACATTTTTAATTTCCCCCCAACAGCCATACAATTCATGCCAATTTTATTCATGCAATGTTGATACGCACTTTCCATTCCGAACGAATAGGGGTAACAATAACGGGAAATAATATTTTTATACGACATTTTCTTTGGCGTTGTCGTCGTCTTTGCGTAAGCTCCCTGCTAGATTTTTGCGGGTAAAAGCGCGGTGGTATCATATTCCATGCACGATTCACAATTTTGAATTAAGCACGAGCATACCTCGTGCGGCTACTTGATAGCAGATCTATCAGAGGCATTGCGGTTATCACGCCCAATCTGATAGGTCATAGTTTGGCTTAAAATTGTGGACTGAGATAAATAAGATTTACGCAAGCTATTCTGAGTTTTGAAGTCAATCATTTTTCTCAAGAATGGTGCCTTAAGTAAACGAATTCGTATTTTATTCAGCAAATGAAATCCATCCGTCAAACAACTGACGCCTGGTGTTTGAGTTAAAAGACAGTGTTCACTTGCTCGGATATTAAAATTAAAAAAATGTGGTGGCTAGACCATTAGATGGAAAATAATGAAATTTTCTTGTGAAATGCACTGTCATGTTTTAATTACTGTAAGAAAAGGAGAACACAAATAAAAAGAAAAAAAACACACATGATGCCAAGATTGTTTATTTAAGGTGGCTCAAACCACTTCAACGCTTCCATGCAAGTAACGCTCTTATTAGAAGGATCGGCACCACAACGCTGTGTCACGTATTAGCAATATTATGGTACCATATGAAACGCCAATTAATGCTGAACAAGATGCAGTCGTTATTGTGACATAATAGGGCCGTTTATACGAGAGAAAATAAGCCGCGGCTTACATAAGACGCAAACACCCCGTATAAATGGTACAAAATCTACGTTCACGGCTTTCTCAACCCCCGGCTTATCCTGGCCTGGGAGGTTATACTCGTATAAACAGTTCCTTTCGCGTATTATGTACGCCGCGGCCAGAGTAAGCCGCAGCTTACTTTCTCTCGTATAAACGGCCCTAATATGTCAGCGCGGCAACGTGCAAGCCCTGCAAAAACACCCTCTATTTCGTCTTCAGTTGATTATATCTCAAAAGCAAACTCGGTGACCCCCATTTCTTTTATTTCTGGAAAGTAATCAAAAGGACGAGATGAAACTTCCTGCAAAGTTTAAAGAAAATCTGTACGGTGAATTCAGAGCCACCTTAACACCTTGATTTTTCTTAAAATGGCTCTGATTCTGCAGTACAGAATTTTTGTTAACTTTGCAGAGTTTCTTTTCAGGAATAAAATAGGGGGGGGGGGGGGGAAGGGGGTAACTACAATCCTGGTCAAAACTGTCGGGACAATTCGTGCTTTTCCCCCTCCCCCCATTACAATGTTGATTTTTCACGGTCTCCAAAATCAAGATCCGTTCATCGATCGCTGGGCGCAAAAAAGGCAGCGAAAGAAGAACAAACGTTGCTCATATAACGATGGATCCATGTAAAGTAAATTCTCTACTTTTCTTCCAAAATTTGACAAGTGTCTCGAAGTGTTTTGACCCGGATTGTAGGTTCTTTTTGAGATATGAGCAACTAAAGCCAAAATATAGGGTGTTTTTGCTGGGCTTTCCCGTCGCCATGGTAACATTAGGTCACAATCTTGTTTGGAAATGTTCGGTGTTTCATATGGTACCATAAAATTGCTGTTACGTGATACAGTGTTGTGGCGTTTATTCTAAAGAGAGTGTCTTCGAAGTATTGAAACTACTTCAGTTGAGCAACCTTAAAGGGTACCTTTGAGACGAAAAGAAAAATGTGACTTATTGGAACTAAAATCTACAAGAAAACATATTCCTGTCCATTCTTTCGAGAAAAGTATCGATAACAACAATAAAAGCAAGGTGACACACGCTAACACCAACCCGGTTTCACTGGCGAAAAATGTCTGATTGGTCGAGGCCTTGTCATGTGACTTCAATACCTCAAATCAAACATGGCTGCCATTCGGTGTTTATTAGATCAATTTTATTAGATCTCCGTCGACAAAAAAGACCCTTTTTCAGGCCAGTAAAACGGACGAATGTAGACTGCATAGTGCGTTTCTATGCCAGCGAGATTCTCTTTTAAGCCAACAGGGCTACGAGGGAAATTTCTTTTAAAATTTCAAGGTCAACGCGAGTCTCGGTTCAGGCTAGTGTTCGAGTGGAAATTCGTTTGTGGAGCTTACCAGCTAATGGATTACCATCTTGATTTCAATTCATGCGTTTATCTTTTAAAAAGTGGAACAAAAAAGATACCACTAAATTTCCAAATGGTTTCTCTTCCAACTAAATAGTTACACACTGTTTCCCCGGGGTCCCGCATCTAACAGAAAATGTTAAGATTTTTGCATTTTTTTTCAAAATTAAGTTGTTAAAATTGCCATTCAAGAGGTCCCTAGAGGAAAATTTATTAAGACCGAAGGGAAAATTAAGAAATGTATTTCAGTCGTTCAAAAATAAAGTTTAAAGTGAATTTAGCAGTAATAATAACCAAAATCATACTTGACATGTCAAAGCACCTCATATTGGGTACACTAGAAGCCCGGGGGGGGGGGGGGGGGGACACCCATATGGAACAGACGGGGATGCTCGTCGGAAATTTTGAATTTAACCCCTAAAGGAGACCATCTGGGCGTGGCTCAAGCTTTTTGTGACCCCTAAAGGAGACTAATCTGGGCGTGGCAAAATGCCAATTGTTTGCTTTCCTCCAAATTATAGAAATAAACATAGATTAGGTTAACTCTGAATAGCCAAAACAACAATATTAGATTCAAAAGTCCAGCTTACCAGCAGGGAGAATTTTACTGTAGCAAAATATTACTACAGCTAATAATACGCTTTCACCACATTGTAGTGGGTTAATGTGACAACAAAAATACTTAATCAGGAATTGATTTTATCTTCCAGCAATAAAACAGCAGGAGGATATAAAATTAGGTATTTTCAAAGTTTAGAAAAACTTGTTGAAGGTGATTCAGTGCCACCCTCCAAAACTCTTCACAAATTTCACGCTGGCCTACTAAGTACTTCCAGTACAACAAATTATCTAATCTCTCTTTGCGGACTCTGGTTGCAACACAGCTGCTTCAATAATTTTAATCCCCTTGCATTAGATTTAACTTTTAGAAAAACCATAACTTCATATTTCCGTAATAATCGTTCAAAGACATTGAGCAAAAGCATACAAAGCTACATTTGAAAGGGACATAATCCCATGTTGCAGTTTTCTGGATAAGACTTCACAGAAATAACTCCTGTTACCTTTCCATATGTAAAGAGGTCCCATGATTTATGAGTCAATTAGTCAATGAGTCATGAGTCATGAGTCAATGAGACTCACAGTCAATATAGCAATAATTTATTGATCAAGCCTAAGCCCTCGTTTCAGTGATTAGGCCTAAGCACTCTATGAAATTTTAGCTTTCATTTTATGGGTTAGGGTAACTGCACTAACTCATTGACTCATGACTCATTGACTCATAAATACGTAAGACTCATATGTAAAAAATATTTCAACATTAGATGCAATGAATTTTTTAGCAATTGCTGTAAATAATAGTAAGCATTCCTACCATTTCAAAGGATGAATAAATTAAAGTTGAATGCAGTAAGTGTAAGAAGTAAAAAAAGTGGAAAGTGGTCCAATTTATTTAAGCTGTAATCAATTTCCATCCTTGCTTTAGTCCCTGGATAGGGTTAAACAATGGTGGTGAAGTGAACAAACTACCCCAAGGGGGTACTTATGATACTGAGACCAAACAGCGGGCAGAGTTGCTGCAGTACATTTAAGGCTATCAATCTGAAAAATGAATGGAACTGTTGAAAAATTTGGTAAGCAAGCAAGTAGCTTTTACCTAAGTGTTATGAATTATAAAATGCCAGTCATTTGTCAATTTACGTAGAACTGGTTCCCCTAAGGGGTCAGATTTCTTTAGCCTACATCCAGAAAACAAGATTCTGTTACCTTTAAGGGTTGTTTAAAAAAAAAAGACCCCTCCTGAGCAAACTGCATCCTCATATTTGGATTCTCATTGATTTAATGACTTAAACGATATTATGCAAATTTGTTCTACAATAATACTCAAATACCATAAAAGTATTTTTAACCTAACGTTTTTGCAAAGTTTACTCCTTGAGCCACCAGCTTCAACTTTGATACTTTGTTCTAAAAGCCAAAGCCGTTGTATAGCAATGGTGGAGGTGATGATTAGTCACTTTTGTTTTGGTTCAAATGAAGAAAGAAAGTCAAAGTAATGATCGCACTTTAACCCTTTCACCCCTAAACCGGCCATACTTGGTATTTTACTCTGTCTAAACCCAGAGTATTTTGCTCTGTCTAACACCAGACGATTTTACTCGTCAATGGGGAACCCCATGGAGTCAACAGTCAGTACTTCTCAACATAAAGAATATGAATTCTGTGGACTTGAACATTCCCAAAAAGAAATGCCGTATATTCCAAATATGGTTGCGTAAACTCTTCAAGATTTACCTGCTTCAGGAACTTCAAATCAATGAATATTTTGAATATTTTTCCTGAACTCCTGCAAACTTTGTACACTTTTTAATGGTTTGCCCTTTAAAAGTAACATTCAGAAATAATGCAAATACAACTGAGGCTGTTTTGCATTATCTACAAGACAAGACAACAATATCCTTTATTCAAACACAATCAATATTAAAGCAATAACACATGCTTGTGGGGTCATGTGCTAACTATAATAAAGATGAACTACAGGAAATAAAAGCTTAAAACTAACTATGTGACAGACATAGGATATCTACACATAAGGGATCAGAAAAATATATCAATTGCTATCCAAAATATCATATTGCAAATACACCAAAAGGTAACGGTTGATTGACAAGTTCCTTGTGCAAAATAGTAGAGCATCTTTGAAGTCCCGCAGGACCAAGATGAGAAGTTATGATAAAAACTTTAAACACATTTTTTACCAAAATTATTTTACTGCCATCAACCCCAATGAGACCTTATGCATGGGACACTGTTTCTAGCTGCAGCTACAAATCACATAATATATTAATAAATTTTGCCATGTAAGAAAAGAACAAACATGTGGGGTGTAAGCAAAAAAAGTCCAAGGCAATAAAGCTTCCTTTCAGCCTTTTCAGGAACAACTATCCACTGTCAACCATACTTGACTCAAAACAGAATTTCCTTGATCCAACAACACATGACAGTCCCCTAAAACCAAAATTACATCATTATTGCTTCCAGAAAACAATAGTCTAAAAAAACCTGAATCTATAGATACCTATACACATCTGTACCTACACGTCTGTTCTTCCAAAAATTATTTTAACTAACATGGATTTTGATTTTGATTTTAAACTCAAATTAATTGCAAATCCATAACTTGGTAACTACATGTACTTGAACGCAAGGATCGTTGAGTTGTGACTGCTAAAAAGTATAATAACTTAGACATTCACCAGAAAAGGGAATATAAATGACCTTAAAAGCAGCTATTTAAAATATTTGATACTAGGGTTACGTTCCCAATGAGACAATCACAGTCAAAATCAAATTCATATCTGATCGAATCATTGATCATTCATGTAGAGGTGCCGATCGTAAGGTGTAACGCAGAAAAAAATAACCTTCACGTTGAACAATATTACCATTTCCCTGCCACCTGGTACAAGCCAATTCACACATGAACGGAAACCTTAGGAATCCTCCTTTCTGTACATTACAGTAACTTTTTGTACCCGGTGGCAACAAACTTTCCACATCAAAAATTGCGTAAAAAACTCACCTGTTTCGCAGCTCTTTTCCCACGAAATAAAATTTTCCAGGAGCAAATTTTCCGAGGATGCTCGTTGGATTGGACTTTTAAACGATTTACACAACATAGACGTTCTCTAAGAATACATTCCACTTGAAACTGGCGTTAAAACTAGCCTTGATCGCTCTAAAAAGAACGGAAACCAACAAGCTACCGATCCTCAAAAGGCAGCCATTTTTCTGTTCTCCTCGGGAGTGTTTTTTTCACGAGAGCCAATGATCGTCCCGGAAACGCGTCACGTGACATATCGCGCGACTCATGCGCAGACATTTTTCGCCAGTGAACAACCCGGTGTGGCCATCACATCACGCATGCGCAAAACCATTTCACCCGGTCAATTAGCAACCATGGACAGCTGTTTCGGTCTTTAGGGCCTCATCAGTAAACACCAGGCGGGTGTTTTTAGCACCCCTTTAACTGGCAGTTTTACATGCCATACATGTGGTAAGCTGGGTTGGGAACAGCAAAACTGTTCTCCCACGGCAAGAGTGTGGCATATCGATGGCCGAAGCTACATCAACATGATCTCGTCTCTAAATTAACGATTATCGTTAATTTGTAATTTGCTTTGAATTTACTTATTGATAATTTAGGACACTGTAATCTGGGACAGAGGATCGCAGCTCTGGGAACGAGAGAATGCCAACACTCATTCAATGTCTTGGGTGATAGGGCTTGGGCACAAGCCCTCAGGCTACCCAACATTGACAACGTTAAAGATGGCGGACGAAACGAAACAAGCTCAACGATTGAC
The DNA here is from genome assembly GCF_036669925.1 of Montipora capricornis. Lineage (NCBI taxonomy): Eukaryota > Metazoa > Cnidaria > Anthozoa > Scleractinia > Acroporidae > Montipora > Montipora capricornis. The sequence continues at coordinate 75,387,409 of NC_090885.1, read as the reverse complement.
CTTTGAAAACAAGAAAGCCGTGGAAAATACATCTTTATCGAGGAATTTTAGCACAGGTATCACTTCTGAGTCACTATATTTAGCATTAGCAATGTGGATGGAAATGTTCCCGCACCCAAATTCCACATCACCAGAGGGCAGTGGTCATGATGCTTCGCAAACTGTCTCCGAATCATTTGATGTGTACAGGGAAATTGGCTGCATTCTTGTAAAGCAAGACAACCGTCTCGTTGCAATTGACCGTAGTCATGATGGCGTGCACGGAATAGCGCGGATGCTTGTTAAAAACCATGACAAAACTGCAGGTTGTAGCGTTTTTGTTTCTCGAAAGCCATGTACCTACTGTATTAAGCTTTTGATAAAAGCTGGTGTGACTCAAATCTCATATCCTCCGGTTGAACCAGAATTTCTTAACAGTAAGGAGGAGAAGCGCATTGCTACGTTATCTGAAGAAGGTCAAATCACCCACACTGTCTTTGTTCCTCAAATAGGAGGAGACTTGGTAGTAAAGGGAGAGGAGACAAAAGGAATTCCACGTGGAATTAAAGAGTATACTACACGAGTGCTTGGGAGATTTTGGAACAAAGAAAGCGCAAAGCAAATGGGTGTAGAGTCTGTTGAAGACAGCTACTGCCAATTTGAAAATCTTGTGAAATGGTTTGCGCGAATTTACCTCCCTTTAGAGCATTCAAAATTTAAATGTTTTGTTCCCAGCAAGGATCGTTCCATAAAATATGGTGAAAGAATAAGTTGCACTTTTGACCCTGAGAATGACTTTTACCATGAGAAGATTGCAAAGCATCTTCTTGGCTTAGCAACGATGACAATACATGGAACTGTTGAGCCAAAGACTGGGGTGGGATGTGTGATCATGAAGGACAATGAGATAGTCGCAGTTGGATGGAATGACTTCCCTGTAAAACTAATGGAAGAGGGTTTTTATGAAGCATCAGATGAAGAAAGGGACAAAAAGTATCCCTTCTTTGTGCATGCTGAGCAAAATGCACTTCTTGTTCGAAACTCAGCAGATGTAACTGGGGGAATTATCTTTGTCACAAAAACTCCTTGCCATGAATGCACACCTCTAGTAAAGATTTCTGGGATAAGAACGGTTGTGTTGGCAAATTCCCTGGAACCCATAAAGGAGAAGTATCGACTTAATTATGATGTATTTCAGGAAGAGGTTGAAAATGGCAGTTTCCTTTGCTACGAAATGCTGGGGTTTCAATAATTAACTTTAATTTCGAGTAAAGTTTAGACCAACTCTCACTGAAAGTGAGATGTGAAATGACAGCAGCAAACTTTTCAACTTAGTTCCAAGGAGCTCAAAAAGTGCAATTCATCTGTAGTTCAACGTGTCATACCCTTCACGGACACTTAGAAAATGGGTGAATTCAAAAACCCGTATAACTTCTAGCGTTTCTTACATGTAATGTTGCATAAAAGGTACATAGCTGTGGGAACACTTTCTTGGCATTCAGTAACACATTATTTTGTGAGCCCAGTGTCTTTCAAAACAAGGAAACAATAATTTATTAATGTACAAAAAAAAAAAAGATAGTTGGGATTCTAAACAGTTGTTGTTGTTGTGTTCTGTCGTTTCGTTGATTGTGTTTCATTGGCCCTGAAAAGCACCCTATGGGAAGCGGTCAATTAAGTATGTATTGTATTGTATTGTATTGTATTTGTCTGTATGAACACTTCATGTTATCAATTACATGGGTTCTTGATTTTTTCAGGGCTATACATTGCACATACATGTAATAATATTATTTGCTTTGGTCCCAGCAAGTCTAGACAATTTAAGTTAAACCAGTATGTCCTGTCCAGAAAAGGAAAATATTTGTTGCTCTGTTCTGCAGATGCTATAAAAAATTAATAATTTATTGTCTGATGAGATGTGTCCAAAACCATGTGAGTCATGTAAAGTCTCTAGCTAATGGTCTTGGAGTAGAATAAGTTTACAAGCATCCTTTTTATCAGACGAATTGAAACCTCTGTGTTCCCATGTTCTGTACCGCAATATCTTGCAGATTGGAGAATTTATATGACTGAGTAAGTGGTTTTCGCTGATAGCAACAATATTATTTTTTCTGATGCCACTCAGAATATCAACTTCTTATCTTCAACATGTAGTGCTGAACTCGTCCATCAGGAGCTCTACCAGACACCCAGCTGAAGTTAAAAGTTCTGAAGTTAGTAAGACTTTCATTTGAACAAAATCATTATGATAGAGGATGATATGGTTTAGTGTAAGCATGGTGGGCCATTATTAATTAAAACTAATGTTACAAAGTCACAATTAACGTAATCTCAGTAAGAAATCCCCATATGGGAGACAGTCAGCAAGTGGGCTTTTTACAGGAATCATTGGTAGACTTGAATTAATCGTGGCTGTGGGAAGACAAACATGGTTAGTAGTTGGAGAATGGGACCATATTCAAGTAAATTTTAACTGCCGCGCGATGCAGCTTCCAAACAATAACACCACTATCACCACCACCACTACTAAGTACTGCTACAACTCCTACTAAAATAGATAATGGTTTGAAGGCTGCAA
>NC_090885.1:75359849-75369849 GCF_036669925.1 Montipora capricornis | reverse complement strand
AACCTGACCTTGACTAGCCCCACCCTGTGGACTGACAACTTGTCAAATGCTCAGGGAATAATAGTTGGACCTGCAAAAGTTGGAGCCATAAGTCCACTGTTCTTCCTTCTTGCCACTGACAACAGGTCCAGATATAAATTTTCTGCCTCTTTCCAGTCCTTTGGTTCCCGTAAGTCACTGTTGGACAGCACATAATTGAAGTAGTCTGTGTACTTGACATGGGTAGAATCAATCCGTCAACTCCACCGTGGTCCTCAGCCCGGCAAAACAATTCATCGGGTCTGCCAGGAACTGTGTCATGCCGTGAATCTCTTATGCGGTGCGTGTTCCAATGTTCTTTTACAAAATCAAGATCTTTTTGGATGATTCCAGAAAAGGAGAACCAAATGCACTCGTTTTCGATTTCACTGCCCGGGTTGAATTTATCATTTTCAATCATATCTTGCAAATAGTTTATCCACCATGTAGACCGGTTTCGGCGATAGAAAGACCACCATCCTTCTATCCTCTGATTGGCAGGAGATGGGCCGTAAATATGGGCATCTACGTCCTGTCTAAATTTGCACTGCATAGCAGCCATTAAGACATTCTCAGTGCCACAGTCGGTTCTTAATTTCACTGGACAACCACCATAATCGTCGATGCAATCAACAAAATTTGACGTTGCTGTCTCCGGAAGGTTGTTTGACCTAACCAATCGAAGCCATGTATCCATGTATTGGGAAACCATATGGTTTGCGTTTGTCGTAACCGTTCACGTGCAACAATAGTTGTGTAGTACACTCTTGTACTCAAATCCTCTTGAGAAATAGAACGTTATTAATATCGGCTCCACACTCACAAATGCTCAAGAAAGCCGTCATTTTGTAATTTCTTAAAGTTCCCGCCAGCTGACCGCTGAGTGCACTGGGAATTAAGCCTCAACTCCATGGTTGCCTCCATTCCACTACGCTCAATTGTAAAAATAGTTGCATGCCCTGTATTTCTGTACGGGAATGTACATATTTCTGTACTAGAATCGAACATATATATGTACTCGAATAAATATTGTTGTAATTCGAATATATATTGTTGTGTTGGATACATATTGTTGTACTGGAATAAATATTGCTGTACTGGAATATATATTGTTGTATTGCCCTTCAGACAAAATGTTGCAGCATTTTAAAACACTGTGGGCCAATCAAATCTACATGTAAACCTGACAACAAAGAAAAACAAATATTCAACTTCCCTACCTACAAAGTGTTATTAAAATGTATCAAAGTGATTCCTGTCGAAAAAAAACTTTAGGTGCTCGTCAATAAAGACACCCAAGTATTTAATCTGGGACTTTTGTTCTATACTGCAAACTGTTATACTGATATTTGTTTTCTTCTCGGGTGAAGTAATTATTATGTAATTTGTCTTCTCAAAATTAATAAATAGCATATTTGCTGCACAAAATTTTAAGACCTTTCCAAGTTCTTCATTAACAACTGATTGCAATTGTTCGGGGTCTTTTGAAGAATAAAACATAATTGTATCATCTGCAAAAATCCTAAAAGTTAATTTCATCTAGCTATAGGACCTAGGCAAATCATTAATATACAATAGAAACAGCAGTGGACCTAGTGTAGAGCCTTGAGGCACGCCACATCTGATGGTTTTCAGGCTGGATTCTGCATTACCAACTTTGACATACTGTTTACGATTAGTTATATAGTCTGAAAACCATGCATGGAGAAGTCCTCGGATCCCATATTTATACAGTTTTTCTAAAAGAATATGGTGGTTAATTGTATCGAAGGCCTTGGAAAAGTCTAAAAAGATACCACATGTTATTTGTTGATCGTCGACTGCTGATTTTAATTTCTCCACAGTTTCTAGAATGGCATATTCAGTGGAGTATCCCTTTCGAAAGCCAAACAGGATGTTAAAGAGTAGACATTCTTTTTCTAGACAGGACACAAGTTGGCCATATACTAGTCTTTCCAGTAATTTACTATAGGGAGAAATAACTGCTATTGGCGTATAATTTCCTAGGTCAGATACACTGCCACTTTTAAATATTGGGGAGAAATGATTGCTATTGGCCTATAATTTCCTAGGTCAGATACACTGCCACTTTTAAATATTGGGGTTACTTTTGATATTTTAAAGATTTCAGGAAACTTCCCTGATGGTATTGAGTCCTTATATATTTCAGAAATTACATAATTACGATTTACATTTGTGCACACGTAACTAAACGATAGCAGAACGAACGAAGAAACCCAACTAGGCACTTTTTTATATTCTGCGCGCGTGTCGCAATATTATATCGACGGAGGTTCAATGTGACTCGCGTGCACTGACACAGTGATGTACGATAATTTGTTCGAAGTGGATAAAGATTAGTGACAGGCCTGCACGGACTCCCTGTGTGATTTAACTGTAGATGAATGTAGCCTTCAGTGGATGAATTAGTGACAGACCTATACGGACTCCCTGCATGATTTAATTGTAATTGAATGTAGCCTTCATAGCTTAGCTTTAACTAGCCTGTCTGAAAGAGATTTACCTCTTCTGTACGATAGGATGGGCGGATTCTTGAAGATAGTGTTCAGCAAAGGCTGATTTTGTATTAAGTCCCAGTTTAGCATGAGTATATTTTTAAGGTTACCCACCGATGGGTGGTATGTTGTGACAGATGGCAAGATTTGTTTCCGTGCTTTTGCTTTTTGTTGGAGTGCCGATTGTCTTCCGGCGAAGCTGACTTCTGATAACGTTGTTTGTATCATCTTGTGAGGATAGCCGCGCGCAATGAGGCGCGATTTAAAATTGGTGATACTATCATTAAAGGCTGTTTCAGAAGAGTTTGTCATGAGGAGTCTAAGGGCTTCACCTTTAATAAAACCTTTTTTCACGCCTGGTGGGTGGCTCGAGGTAAAATGTGTGTACTGAAAGGTTTCAGTCGGCTTGTAATGTGTTCGGATGTCAAGGATCGATTCGTTTCTGAATCTTTCTCCTTTAGATATGATTGTGTCGAGAAATGTTATTTATATCTCTGAGATTTCAGCCGTGAATTTGATTGTAGGGTGGAAGTTGTTAGCTTGTTTTATGAACAGGTTTATTTCCTTTATATTGGAATCCCACAATGAGAAAATGTCGTCAATGTAACGTTTCCACTTTATTGGTTTCGTGTTGCTTTGGTTTATCAGTTTTGTTTCTATTTCCACCATGAAGATGTTGGCAAATGCAAGGCTACATTCAATTACAATTAAATCATGCAGGGAGTCCGTATAGGCCTGTCACTAATTCAGCCACTGAAGGCTACGTTCATCTACAGTGAAATCACACAGGGAGTCCGTGCAGGCCTGTCACTAATCTTTATCCAAAAGTGCCTTTTTCATTCGAAATATTGCAAACTGGAGAAGTCATCCGGTAGAAAAGTGGGTATTAATGAACAATATTTATGGTCTAGTGCCCAAACAGCACAGATCTGGGAAAAAACGCGAAAAAGAGATCATTTTTACCAAAATTAGACGGTTTTAGAATACGACGAGACGTTTTAGAACGTGTTTTTATATTCCGCGCGCGTGTCGCGATATTATATCGACGGAGGCTCATTGTGACACGCGTTCACTGACACATGTGATGTACAATAATTTGTTGGAAGAGGGTAGGAAGAGGCCATAGAAATGAAAGACAGATCAATGGAAAAGATCTGTTCCAAACCACTGTAACATCGTCAACCAATGTTGCCTTCGTTTATGATCTCCTCATTTTAAGTTCTAGTTAGTTCTGAAACGAAGCAAGACTGTGGTGTATTAAAGAAGCAAGCCGTTTCTTTGAGCAACACTGATGCATGATTTAGAAGCACTGAGAACAAAAGGCAAAGTAAAGAGGAACCTTAAATAGAACGTATAAAATGATAGTTGTGAAATTACTATAGGCAGAGTTAAACTACTGTGCAATTAAACTGCGAAGGTATTAGCATGAAAATTAATTTACGTCAAATGTCATTTTAAAGTAAAGCAAAAAATTAACTTTATTTAAACACGGAAAATCATCAGTTAAGCTAAAAAAAAGTAAAAAAACGCTTTACAACTGTTTTACATGATTGCCGTGTGGGAATCCGATAGGTCAGATACTTGCTTGATTGTGCGTTTGAACTGCCCAATAGAGTCAGCATCATCTTAAGTATTGGGGCAAATTGTTCCACAAACAGGCCCCGCTATAACAGAAGCTTCGTTTCAAATAATTAGTATTTGGCTTGGGTAGAGTAAGTTTACTTTCTAAGTTTCTCAAGTTATATTCAGCATCTCGTTGACCGAAAAGGCGTTGAAGCAGAAGGTATTCCGGGGCAAGATCGTGAATTTTTTTTATACATAATTAGTGCTTTCTGTTTTTTTATCGAGAAGGAGGTAGGAGCTCGTATCAAAGGGTAATTTAGTAATTACCCTAGCTGCGCGATTTTGTAATTTTTGCAGTTTATCACTTGACTGGTCACTTACTGAGCAGTCCCAGACAGGAGTGCAATAATCAAAATGCGGTAATATTAAATTAAAGCGTTATATATTTGAAGCGCAGTATTAGCTGAGATAAAGTGCCGTATTCGTTTTAAGGCTCCTATAGCTGAGGAAACTTTCCTGCATATTACGTCTACATGATTTGACCAAGAAAGCCGATCATCAATGATAAGACCGAGGGATTTAGTGCGATCTACTCCCTTGATCATTTATATCAACATCGTCACATTGAGTGTTTCAGTAATCTCTCCCTAGCTCCAATTATCACTGACTCGGTCTTAGCCACATTTAAACTCAACCTGTTAGCTCTAAGCCAACAGTTAAAGTTACTGAGTTCAGGAGTTAATGCTAGTTTAAGCTCTGTTAAAGTTTTTGCAGTTGGGGTTATATTGGTATCGTCAGCGAACATTCTCGGGGAAGCCTCCCGGAGGCAGTTAGGAAGATCGTTAATATACATTAAAAATAGCAAGGGACCTAATATGCTGCCTTGTGGAACCCCACAAGTTATAGTGCGAGGAGTTGACAGTCTTCCATTAACATTTCATCTCTGGGTCCGATTGCTTGGTCGGCCCCAAAGTATGACATCTTGCGTAAAATGATTTCATGGCCGATATTGTCGAATGCCTTTTTAACGGTCAATAAAATCGACGCCATTCAGGAAGCCATAGTCGATGTTAACAGACCAGCTATTTGTCGCCTCAAGCAAAGCTGTAACGGTACTGTGTAAGGAACGGAACTCTGACTGGCAACTTTACAGCAGTTTATTATCATTTAAGTAATGGTAAAGTTGGTCATAGACAAGTTTTTCAAGCACTTTTGAGACTACTGGGATAACGGAGATGGGGCTATAGTTATTTATGTCTGATTTTGAGCCTTTTTTAAAGATCGGTGTCACCCTAGCCAATTTCCATTCAGTTGGATAGATTCCCGTGAGGATTGATTTCGTAAATACGTCTGTTAGTGAGGGTGCAACAATACTAGCTGCCATTTTTAATAACTTACTAGGGATCTTGTCAAGGCCAGTGGCTTTCTTTTCATCGATTGTTTTCAACAGGTCTAGAAAAATGTCGATACTCGGAGTTTTTAGAGAAAACGAATTATCAGAGGGCGACAAGAATGATTCAGCGTCAACTTCTCCAACCGGAATATCAAGAGCTAGCATTTTCGCAATGTCAGTGAAGTGCACATTGAAAGCTTCCGCATATCATCGGCGTTATTCATAGTCCTATTATTAGCTTGGATTTCCAAAGTATTGGACGACTTACAACTACAAAGTTCGTGAGCTAAGCTCGTTAATAAGATTCCAAGTTTTACCTGGATTGCCTTTGCTAGTTTCCAAGTTTTCAGAAAAATATCCGACGTTTTTTTAGCAAGTTTAGTTGCACTATTCACCTGGTTGTTTGCCCGTTTAAACTGCTGCCACATGACATGATCATTTGTAGAGATCGCTTTCTTTTTAAGAACATCTCTTCTGCAAATTCTGAGCAATAATTCTCTCGTTATCCACGGAGACCTCTTGTTACGAATTCTTTTTGATTTTAGAGGCGCGTGTTTGTCCATGCAGCTGACAAACAGGTTTTTTCCATTCTTGCCACATTTGGATCAGAGTGCGAACTAACATTCCTCCCTGGCATTTGCTCGAGATCATTTAAGAACTTATCTTTTTGAAAGTTTTTAAACTGCCGCATTTCCATCGTGCGAGACCCGTCTGCCGTCATAATTAGCCTTACGTGTCATAAAAACAAGGGAATGATCTCTAATCCCAACGTGAACAACCCCAAAGTTTGAAACTTTCTCCGGGGAATTAGTTATGCATAAATCGATCAGGCTTTTTGACACCTGGGTAATATGTGTTGGTTCCGTGTTTAATTGGCTAAGTGTAACAAATTTTTTATGTCGGCCCGATTTTTTTTCAAAGCCGCCGCCAAAAATCGGGCCGACAAGTCGCACCGTGTAAACCGGCCTTAAGAGTTAAGACCATAGATATCAACAATGTTAGTTAATGAGGAAGAAATATGTGCTGTTGCCTCAGGCAACAAATTGCAGTTACCATCGCCAAATAGATACAACTCCTTATTTTCAGCGTCAATTTCTCAATTCTCTCAATTTCTCTATCAATTTCTCAAACTCGTTAAACAATTCGGTGGGAGAACCTGGTGGCCGATACCAGGTGCCAACCACGAATCCTGTACTTCGAGGCATGCTGATTTCAACGAATAAACACTCCAAATTATCGTTATTTAGATCACCTCGTACTCGGAAACTAAGATTTGTGTGCAGGTAGATACAAACACCACCCCCTTTCGTTCCATTAACTCCGCGATCTCTTCTGTCTACTTCAAAGTCAGGTACTAAATAAATTTCGTTATCATGAATATCTACTTTAGAACAGGATATGAAGACTCGAAGTTCATCAATATGGGACGGCAGACTATTTATATTTAGGGAAGCAATAACCAAACCTCGCCCAAAAACACTAGTTTAATTAAACTTACCCAGTTGTCGCTCGTGCTGGCATCAGGCAAATCGGATTTGCTTGGTCATGGTGAAAATGCCTTCAAGAAGGTTATTTCAGAAATTATATTATTACGATTTACATTTGCGCACACGTAGCTAAACGAAAGCGAAACGAACCAAGAATAGGAACTAGGCATGTTTTCGCTGTGTCGTCCGGATATTCTGCGTGTCGCAATATCGACGGAGGCTCATTGTGACACGCGTGCACTGACACGCGATGTAAAATAACTGAAGAACAGGAAGTTGAGGTACACAATAATTTGTTCGAATCGAAGAGGGTAGGAAGAGGCCATAGAAATGAAAGACTGATCGATGGAAAAGATCTGTTCCAAACCACTGTAACCAACCAATATTGCCTTCGTTTATGATCTTCTCATTTATAGTTTTCGAGCCGTAAATTTACGTAATTTTACAATATGGCTAATCAAAGTTTTTCCTTACCCACTCGTCCCCTGAGATACAGAGCCTGACATCGACACGCCTAGTTATGATAATTTGTGGTTAAAGGTTCGTCCTTTATCACAGTTTTGTAGCAAAAAATCTTGTCAGATTGAAGTCGACTCCTTCATTGAAAGGTGTGTTTCAAAGGTGGGAAACAGGCAGCAATCATTAGGTAAGACTTTTTGACAAATTACAACTAAAGCTTTTATAGTTTTTGGTAACTTGAACTAGGACTATGCATTTTACAACTTTTACCTCTCTTTTCTCAAAGCATGCCACTCTTAATTTTTATTTATTTATTTATTTTTATTTTATTTTTCTCCATTTATTTATTTTACATTTACATTGTATTACAAGATTTGAAGACGACGATGCTATTTGTGTAATTAAATATCAGGTTACAAGAATAAATGGAGAGGGCAAGATATAGTTAAACTAATTACATGCCCTTTGATTAAATTACAGTTTTATTTAGGTTAAAAGAGAAAAAAAAAGAAGAATGAACTCTATAACTATGAAAAACTATGAAAAATATATAAAGAGAGGAAAAAGAGAAAGCACAGACACACACAAATATATAGATATATAAGATATATATGATAACATTGGAGAGTCGGCGTGGCGATTATTAATACTGAGCAAGATAATAGTTGAAAAGTGCTCTTTTGAACGATGTTTTAGTTGTCTTTTCATATATAGATAAGGGAATATCATTCCAATAATAACATCCTATAACTGTCGGGCAGAATTTTCTTATATCTATTTTAAAGCTACTAGGATTTAGGTGTTGCAGGGATGCACTTCTTGTATCATAATTATATTGCTGAGATACCAAGGCCAACGTGAAATTAGATGGCTTTTTATCTACTAAGTGATCATAACTCAGTTGGCAGGTATTTAGCTTACAATGTCAGGGAGCTTAATTAGGCCAAGGTTTACATAATGAGACGTAATATGATCTCGAAGTGAAACATTATTAATAACTCTTACAGCTTGGTTTTGCAGCTTTACCAATTGTGATACTGGAGCTTCGTAATTATTACCCAACAGAATGCAGCCGTAGTTTAAATAGGGGTAGACAAGTGCGTAGTAGATACTTATCAAAGACTGCTTTGTTACATGTAGTTTCAGTTTTGCGATGATATTTACACTTTTGCTGATTTTACTACTGATATGGTCAATGTGATCATGCCAAGACAAAAAGCAATCAATAACTAATCCTAAGTATTTAATGTTGCACGACTCCTCAAGATATTGGTCGGCAATTTTTAGAGGAGGGTGTAAGTTAGAATTAACTTTTTGTCTCGGTTGGAAAATTAGGTATTTTGTTTTACTTAAATTCAGAGTTAATCTGTTAGAACAAAGCCATTCATAAATTGTTGGCAATTCAGATATTATTAACTGTAGCAATAGATCATTGTAGGTCCTTACCAGCCACAGTCAGCGAAGTATCATTGGCAAATAGTCTTATGGAAAATTAGTTGCATTAATAATATTATTTATATAAACTAGAGAAAGAACCGGACCTAAGATCGACCCTTGGGGTACTCCTGAGTTTATTTCCAGGAAGTCAGATTCAACGCCATTAACAAAAACTTTTTGCTTCCTTTTGTTTAGGTAAGATCTAAACCACTTGTTTTCAATGTCTCGTATGCCATAAACGTCAAGTTTTGACAATAGGATAGAACAAACAGTCGAGCAAATGAGCCAGTCGAACAAATGAGCTGGTCGCATACATGACAGCATGTAATTGCTCTGGAAGGAAGTTTTTTCATTCTGTTATATATAGTCCAGAGTGATCATGCGAATTGTAGTTTTCTGAAAAAGAATTTTATTCGTTTGAAAGGCTAGTAATATCAAAAGCTCTTTCAGTTGAATGATGCCTTCGATCGAGGAGAGTTTTCAGGAGCACCCAACGAATCTGTTCCTCACATTATCTGTTCCCCAGAGGAATCTTGCTGGCTGGCAAAAATACAGGTGTTTCGATTAGCTGGCTGGGAAATTTTGTTATTGATAGAGGTTTTGCCTGGGAATTACTGACTTTTTCTAGCATTTCAACCCGAGCTGGCTGTAGAAACTCTGAAGACTGAGGACTACTAAAAAAAAAAAAAAAAAGAGAACCCCTTCCCTCTCCCAGAGAGTAGTCACAAACATACGACGGCTGGTCAGAGTGATTGCGCTTGCGGAAAAAACCTGTTTTGTCCCGGTTTTGTCGCTTTTGTTCGGTCGTTTTGGATCGAGGGATTTGAAAGCGCGCGGAATTCCTGACTGGGAAATAAATTTTATCAGCTGGCTGGGAAACCAACCAATTTTATCTAGCTGGCTGGGAAATTTCTTGTGTGTCTTGCTGGGAAAAAGGAACAGATAATGTTTTCCCAGCAACATTGAAAAACACCTGAAAATGCCTTAATAACATTTGTTTTCATTAACTGGGGTATAATAATACATTTTACAACAAATTGGTCGTTGGGTGCCCCTGAGTTTTAGAACTTGCGTTCCTCTAGATTCACTGTGAAATTCCAGGGTGTTTGAGACCGCATATCATGTAA
>NC_090885.1:75342349-75357349 GCF_036669925.1 Montipora capricornis | reverse complement strand
GGGAGTGAGTGAGATTGGAGTGGTAGCTGTTACTGATTTTAGAATCATCATTGAAGACGAAGAAACAAAAGTAAACACTAAATTGATAACTAAATTATAAGTAATAAGCCATTCTCAGTGTGTAAGCGAAGGTTTGAAAAGGTCGGAAAATCACTAGCTCTTATTGAAACAGTGCATCATACATTCCGGATTGTAGAGCATTATCTATAGTACGCTTATCGCGAATGGTAACTCAAGTTGTAGGGATAATAATTAGCCTCTCTACCATGAAAATATTGCTATATTTTTTCAATGGGTACCTTTCCCTTTTCTTAAGGACGGTGCCTACTATTGCTATTGCGCATACCTTTTGCGCATCTCAAGATACTCGGATTTCCTATGGGTGGTGCTTATTTAGACAGGGATATTTTTGCGCGGTTCAAAACCATGCGGAGAAAGCAGAACTTAGCAAGTGCTCTTTGTATCCAAAATGAAAACTGGGGGTAACCATGCACTTTTCAGAGATAATTTAAGCTTTAATTTGGAAAATCTTGAATGCCATACATTGCTTTGTATTTTAAAGCTTTTTACAAATATCTTTGACTAATTATCTTCGAAAAATGCGTGGTTGCCCCCAATTTTCATTTTGGATTTCAATAACACTTGTTAAGATCTGCTTTTCCCGCATATTCAGTAAACCGCGCAAAAATACCTATGACTGAATTAGTAGGCACCGTCCATGCGACATATCATTGCAAATTTGTGTGCCGATGAATCATGATAAAACTAATTCGTAGTTTCCGATATTTTTAACTAAAATATTCTTGAAAAATAATTTGTTTCAATTGGATGATTAGCTTTTTTTCTTGGTATTATTTGTTTTTATTTTTACATAAAATGATTAAGCACTTATTGGTATCTCTTCGACTTGCTTTATTAGCATGAATAAGGTCTACTAAGACAATTCCCGAATAGTTCTCTATGAAAATTCTTGTACCAATAATAAAATTTTCTGTAAAATAAGGTAACGTAAATTGCCAAGACCATTAACGTAAATTACCTTTAAACTTCTTTTAAGGATGCCCATTAAGATGATCTGAAACGACAAACAGCGTAAGGCTCGAAACACATCTTTAAACGAATCGAAGAAAATCATTAAACTTGTCCTGCAAATTAACATTTCTGCGAAAGGTAACGCAAATTTCAAGTATGTCATCAAGTTCAATCTTGAGCCATCTAAACATTGTTTAAGGCTTGCTGGAACCTTTCTTCTATTCGGCTACATCGTTGCATTAGACAGCTGATACGTTTTGCGGGTGGCTTAGTTTTCTTTGATTGAATTACAAATAACGCCTTGCGTAATTTCCGTAACCGTAAATGAAATAATAAAGTCTTGATGTTGTTTCGAAAAGAGAATGGATTTGGAGTAAGTTATCATTGTCAGTAAACTGCACAATAAAACCTCTCGATCGAATGCTACCTGCAGGCTGCTTTGACTCTCAACGCTGAGGAGTTGGAGTAAAATTAGTGGTAACGTAATTCATTTCAGAAAAAGTATAAAAAGGATCACCTTGCCTGATGATGAATAGACTTTTAGCCGCTATTTTCATATATTGGTCTGATATAAAAAATAATTTAAATAATCGACTTTAGAAAAACATGTTAATCACTGTAAAAAAAACAGAACTCTGTTTTTTTTTATTACATTCTGAGTTTCTGGTAACATAAAATTACCGTTACTATGAGAGTTATAAGTTTGTACCTCAGATAAAAAAGAAATAGGCACGCAATGCGTACATGTGGTAGTGCAGTAACGTACACAGCGCTTTATTCCATAATTGTCAATTGAGCTGCGTTTTGTTTTCTAGGAGATTCAAGGTTTGTCTTTGAGTAATATGTAGCTCTAATTGTACACGGTATTGTTTTGGTACCGTAAATCACAGAAGTGCGATGGTAGATGTCTTAGGTGAATAGCCTGGCCCTGAGAATACGTGTGGTTACTAGTAAATTACTAAACTCAGAAAGATTGAAGAAAATAAAAGGGAATCGAGATACATTGGCTTCAAGGGTGACATGTTAATCATTTTCAAGTTCCCTTGCAACTTCTTTGCACCTCAATTTTAAGCGTTTCTGAGCTTTTGACTCCTTTCCAAGACAAATTTCAGTGAAGTTTAGCGCTGCCGAGCGCAGTTATTATCTGGATGGGCGTGTCAGAAACCTAGCACCGAAAATTCTATTTTAACGCTCAAAGATGCGAACTAAGCAAGGTACAGATTTTGTTAGACTGCTTTATCCAAAACAAATATTGATGAAAAAGTAAGTTAATGTTGATACACTGTTTTTAGGAAGAGCAAAAGTAAGTTTTCAGGAAGTGTCGATCAAGAATGAAGTATAATTTTTGTCATCAGCAACAACATTTGCGACAAGCAAACATCATAAATCTTCAACCGCGAATATACAACATTACCATCGGCGAAAAGGATTTTGGGAGATTTTTGCTACGTTCAATTTTTTTTATCTTTTAAGCGTTATACCGTTTGAAAGAAATGTGCGAATTCAGCATAAATATCAAAATCTCCTAACTCTTGAGGTTGACCACTGTTTCTGCAAAGTCAAAAATTTGCTCTCATAGAGGAGGTTATTTATCACTGCGTAATTCCATCGTTTCGGCAGAAGCAGCTGCTTTAGTATGCATCAGTGTCACAAATTCTTGCCGATTTTGGCTCTCGTTTTGTTGAAACTCAAGCACGCTTCCAACAGATATGTTCCATTTATGTTCGTGAGTTATGCACGCGCTGCGGGCCTATTGTCACTACGGACTTACACTCTTACACTCTTACAACCCGGTGACATAGTGTGTACTGCACTTACTCCCACAAAAGTTTCCGACATCTCAATAGCTCGCTACGAGTTTCAAGATTTAAGTTTAAGTGTTAACTTTGATGAAAAAATGAAAGTTGGCTAGTGCAACGGCGAAATGTAATAAAATTTGAATTTTTAGTTTCAATTTTGAGCTGTGCGACACATCATTTTTGCAAGTAGTCTTGATTACCACTTGATCGGTCACATATATATTTTAACACAACAGACAATTGGAACTTTTTAATTTAGTATCATTAATTAAATGAAAGCTTAAAAAGATACCACAGAAGAACAGGTTCGTTGTCTATTAGCTTTATAATGCATATTTTTAAGTATGCGACACCAATTGCACCCAGCCTTTACTGGGAGAACCATTATAGCTGAAATAGGGGAAACATGATAATATTGAAACCACCAGAACGAAAGCGGTTTGCAAAATGTATAAGTACAGGCTTGGTTGATTTTGCACTACCTCTCCCAGTTTTCACCCCTCGTCCCAGATCTTCCGACTTCCACCCGTCCGAAATGCAAATTACCGCCGCGAGCAGACTACCTCTCTCAAGTATTGGCTAAAGATAACCTTGGCTTGCTAGCGATAAACTGAATAACATTATTTATATTTTTTGTAGATTTAAGATGAAGCCGTCAGCAGCGATTGTCTTTCTATCTCTTATGGTGCAGACTGGATGGGCGGCACAGTGTAACGTCAATGTTGGCCCTCCTGGGATTACAGCTTGCGTAAATATACCAGGATATATCCGCAAGCAATGGGCAACATGTCTAACTAATACTTACATCCAGCAAAAAAGTGGCCACAAGCACAGGTGTACTCTCACTTATGTAAAGTATTGCTGGTACCAGTGCATGGTCGAAGTGCATAGCCAGAACTATGGCTCCGTTACCCGTGATTGTTCCTGCAATGAAACTTCCAATCAACGTCCTAGCCCCTCTTTGATCCTGCCATCATTTTGCTACAGTCCGTCGGGAAATTCATGTGCCTGGTACCACGACTGTTTGGAAAAGAAATACTCTTGCGAAGATTTGACCAATGCTTACGCCATCAGATACGCTGAAAAGTTTTGCAGTTTGTACAACGAGACTTCTCCCTTGCTTAGTCAAAAGGGAAGACAATGGATGGATAGTGTTCGCAAGTGCCTACTAGTTTCCTTAGTAACTTTGCTTCGCCCTTGAGTGAGCAACCTAACTTGTCAGGAAATGCGAAGAAACGCATTTGACACTCATGTACCGTGCTATCTAAATCCTGACAGGAACACCTCATCCATCTGTGATCTTGACTGTTCAGATTTTATAAAAATCTTCCTGACTATCAAGGGATCTTTTCCAAAGTTAGACACCGCCTGGGAATCAATGAAAGGCATGTGGAACATCGAAAACCGCTGCAGTAAATTTAGTCGAATTTCCAAGTGTCTTCGGAAAGGCAAAGGGTCACTGATCAATCACGGTATCAAAATATACAGAATAACCATCACAAGAGTTAATCAATCCGCTGTGGAACCAAAAGGACAAACAGTGCCGCTTTCGGATGCAGAGGAACGTAGCCGGTTTGCAGATTCACTTGGCGCAGCCATTGCAAGGAGCTTGAAGTGGAACGCGGACGTGATGGACTGGCTTGCCTATCCCGACGAGAACAGCGTTACAAACATTTTCATCGTCTTAGCCGACAAAAAATCTCTAGCTTTGACCAACGACTCCGCCACTTCTATTGATTTCAATCACATTGCTGCCCAGTTTTCTACAGCCATTGAAGAAGGAAAACTGCCGTCGGAGATGGATGGATATCATGTCAGGGTGCGGATCTTGTCATCTTGCTCTGATAAATCCTGTAGTGATTCGCAGACACTCGCGGAATCAAGTAAGGTTCCTAAATGGTACCAAATCAAGAATGATATAAATGATAGGAATGATAATGATAGCAATGATAGGCATGAAAGGAATTATAGGAATGTGGCTGCTTCGACTACCCCTAATACCGGCTTCATTGTTTTCCTGGCTATGTTTCTGAACAAATGCTTTTGACTTTAGACAACCGGCAAACATGATGCTCTTTATTGCCAAAGTTGCACATTAGCTGTAAAACGGCTCGTAGATTACCACGGTTAGGCCTAAAGTCTAGAAAAAAAACAAACTGAATAACCGTTTGACCTTAAAAGGGTTATAAATATCTTGTAATAATAACGTTTTTCCATTGGCAATCACAGTGAAAATTTAGTTAACGATTTATGTTTTTGTTAACCTCAGCAGTTGTGCAGACTGGATGGGCGGCACAGTGTAATGTCAATGTTGGCCCTCCTGGGATTACAGGTTGCATTAAATTACCAGGATATTTCCGCAAGCAATGGGCAACATGTCTAACTAATACTTACATCCAGCAAAAAAGTGGCCACAAGCACAGGTGTACTCTCACTTATGTAAAGTATTGCTGGTACCAGTGCATGGTCGAAGTGCATAGCCAGAACTATGGCTCCGTTACCCGTGATTGTTCCTGCAATGAACCTTCCAATCAACGTCCTAGCCCCTCTTTGATCCTGCCATCATTTTGCTACAGTCCGTCGGGAAATTCATGTGCCTGGTACCACGACTGTTTGGAAAAGAAATACTCTTGCGAAGATTTGACCAATGCTTACGCCATCAGATACGCTGAAAAGTTTTGCAGTTTGTACAACGAGACTTCTTCCTTGCTTAGTCAAAAGGGAAGACAATGGATGGATAGTGTTCGCAAGTGCCTACTAGTTTCCTTAGTACCTTTGCTTCGCCCTTGGGTGAGCAACCTAACTTGTCAGGAAATGCGAAGAAACGCATTTGACACTCATGTACCGTGCTATCTAAATCCTGACAGGAACACCTTATCCATCTGTGATCTTGACTGTTCAGATTTTATAAAAATCTTCCTGACTATCAAAGGATCTTTTCCAAAGTTAGACACCGCCTGGGAATCAATGAAAGGCATGTGGAACATCGAAAACCGCTGCAGTAAATTTAGTCGAATTTTCAAGTGTCTCCGGAAAGGCAAAGGGTCACTGATCAATCACGGTATCAAAATATACAGAATAACCATCACAAGAGTTAATCAATCCGCTGTGGAACCAAAAGGACAAACAGTGCCGCTTTCGGATGCAGAGGAACGTAGCCGGTTTGCAGATTCACTTGGCGCAGCCATTGCAAGGAGCTTGAAGTGGAACGCGGACGTGATGGACTGGCTTGCCTATCCCGACGAGAACAGCGTTACAAACATTTTCATCGTCTTAGCCGACAAAAAATCTCTAGCTTTGACCAACGACTCCGCCACTTCTATTGATTTCAATCACATTGCTGCCCAGTTTTCTACAGCCATTGAAGAAGGAAAACTGCCGTCGGAGATGGATGGATATCATGTCAGGGTGCGGATCTTGTCATCTTGCTCTGATAAATCCTGCAGTGATTCGCAGACACTCGCGGAATCAAGTAAGGTTCCTAAATGGTACCAAATCAAGAATGATATAAATGATAGGAATGATAATGATAGCAATGATAGGCATGAAAGGAATTATAGGAATGTGGCTGCTTCGACTACCCCTAATACCGGCTTCATTGTTGTCCTGGCTATGTTTCTGAACAAATGCTTTTGATTTTAGACAACCGGCAAACATGATGGTCTTTATTGCCAAAGTTGCACATTAGCTGTAAAACGGCTCGTAGATTACCACGGTTAGGCCTAAAGTCTAGAAAAAAAACAAACTGAATAACCGTTTGACCTTAAAAGGGTTATAAATATCTTATAATAATAACGTTTTTCCATTGGCAATCACAGTGAAAATTTAGTTAACGATTTATGTTTTTGTTAACCTCAGCAGTTGTGCAGACTGGATGGGCGGCACAGTGTAATGTCAATGTTGGCCCTCCTGGGATTACAGGTTGCATTAAATTACCAGGATATTTCCGCAAGCAATGGGCAACATGTCTAACTAATACTTACATCCAGCAAAAAAGTGGCCACAAGCACGACTGTGGTCTCACTTATGTAAAGTATTGCTGGTACCAGTGCATGGTCGAAGTGCATAGCCGGAACTATGGCTTCGTTACCAATGATTGTTCCTGCAGTGAAACTTCCAATCTACGTCCTAGCCCCTCTTTGATCATGCCATCATTTTGCTACAGTCCGTCGGGAAATTCATGTGCCTGGTACCACGACTGTTTGGAAAAGAAATACTCTTGCGAAGATTTGACCAATGCTTACGCCATCAGATACGCTGAAAGGTTTTGCAGTTTGTACAACGAGACTTCTCCCTTGCTTAGTCAAAAGGGAAGACAATGGATGGATAGTGTTCGCAAGTGCCTACTAGTTTCCTTAGTACCTTTGCTTCGCCCTTGGGTGAGCAACCCAACTTGTCAGGAAATACGAAGAAACGCATTTGACACTCATGCACCGTGCTATCTGAATCCTGACAGGAACATCTCATCCATCTGTGATCTTGACTGTTCAGATTTTATAAAAATCTTCCTGACTATCAAGGGATCTTTTCCAAAGTTAGACACCGCCTGGGAATCAATGAAAGGCATGTGGAACATCGAAAACCGTTGCAGTAATTTTAGTCGAATTTCCAAGTGTCTCCGGGAAGGCGAAGGGTCACTGATCAATCACGGTATCAAAATATACAGAATAACCATCACAAGAGTTAAACAGTCCGCTGTGGAACCAAAAAGACGAACAGTGCCGCTTTTGGATGAAGAGGAATGTAGCCGGTTTGCAGATTCACTTGGCGCAGCCATTGCAAGAAGCTTGAAGTGGAACGCAGACGTGATGGACTGGCTTGCCTATCCCGACGAGAACAGCGTTACAAACATTTTCATCGTCTTAGCCGACAAAAAATCTCTAGCTTTGACCAACGACTCCGCCACTTCTATTGATTTCAATCACATTGCTGCCCAGTTTTCTACAGCCATTGAAGAAGGAAAACTGCCGTCGGAGATGGATGGATATCATGTCTGGGTGCGGATCTTGTCATCTTGCTCTGATAAATCCTGCAGTGATTCGCAGACACTCGCGGAATCAAGTAAGGTTCCTAAATGGTACCAAATCAAGAATGATATAAATGATAGCAATGATAGGAATGACAGGAATTATAGGAATTATAGGAATGTGGCTGCTTCGACTACCCCTAAAATCGGCTTCATTGTTGTCCTGGCTATGTTTCTGAACAAATGCTTTTGATCTTAGACAACCGGCGAACATGAGATTCTTTAATGACAAGGTTGTACATTAGCTGTAAAACGGCTCGTAGATTACCACGGTTAGGCCTAAAGTCTAAAAAAAAACAAACTGAATAAACGTTTGATGTTAAAAGGGTTATAAATATCTTATAAGAATAACGTTTTTCCATTGGCAATCACAGTGAAAATTCAGTTAACGATTAAAGTTTGTTAATCTCAGAAATAGAAAATATTGACGTACCAACGTACATCCCGCAACTGAGACCTTATTGGGACCATTATACATCCACTGAAGAGAAAATGAGGGAGAGAGAGAAGGAGTGTATGAGCTTTGGCCGGGATATGTGAATTTTGCAATAGTTATTTTTAGATCGGAAGTCTGTTTCCCGAGACGTCCGTTAGTATTAAGCATGACTTCACACGAACTTATCTGACATTGTGTAATTTCGACTGTTGGATATTCAGTATGGATTTCGGGGTCGTATTCTCCATCCATGCAACCAGCCATTAGACAATTCCAATCTTCCACTTCGGGGTTTGGGGCAAGATATACCAATTTCGTTGCTTCTGAAACTCGTTTTCGTCAACAAAGTGTAATTTCACTTGGGACGCCATTTTGATTTTTTTTGGCTTTGTGGAAGTCTCGTGGAACAAACTTCCGTTTTCTTCACATCTAGAAATAACTGAACGGGAAATGAATATTCTCCGGAAAGAACAATAGGGGTCACCGAGCATTCAAGAGAGTAAAATCGCTGCGAAGTTCTCAAAGCGATGGTATATTCACACTTTCACGTCATTGCATGACATTTCCGAGAAGACCTGGGTCCACATATCCCAAGGGCTGGCCGACTCCCTCTCAGTCTCCCTAATTTTCCCTTCATCCACTGTAATGTAACTTGTAGCAATATTTCGTTATTTGAATTCAAACTAGAAGGGGCTAGGTGGTGATGAAATAGTCTTCCCCTGGCAGGCTCAACCTTCATGTTTTCTTTTCCGCTCTATCCAACCTCGTTCCCAGGGCTTTTCACCGCCGAGAGCATAGGCAAAAGCCCTGGGAACGAGGTTAACTTCTACTCTCCCTTTCGCTCCTGGATCGCTCTTTCCCACTGAACATGCTTTCCAAGGGCGGCTTATGACATTGCCACAATGTTACACATTAATTAAAGCATGGATTAATTTTAAGGGCTACTAGCATTGTGCAATTGAGTCTTTTCCTGAGAGAAATGATGCGTTGAATTCGGTCCTCGCTAAGAAATTGTAACTGAATTTATTAGTCATAATTCATAATAGCTGGCAATAAAATTTGAAAATGCGTGTCTTGAGTTGAGTTGGCAGGCACAGTTCGCTTGAGTATCATTACACACTCTGTACATAACCTTCATGTCTACGATCTTTAGTCGGGAACGGCGAAATTTTGCAAAGAGCAAAGGTAAAGTGTAAGTCAAATGAATTAAAAAAGAACAAAAACAAAAAAAGACAACAAGAGAAACTTGCAAGAGGTAAAACAGCATATAGAGACGTTCATCAGAAATACTACAATGAGTGGCAAAGGTCTTGGGACACTTACCCTTTTAAGTTGGTTTTCAAGTGAAGTTATATGATCCTCGCAGGTATGAACGCAATTTTAGCAATTGAGTAGAAAAACCTGAAAAATTCAGGACTTCAACGGAGTTTGTTCCCTTGACGCTCTAACCAACTGAGCTATGAAGCCACTGACATTGGGAGCTGGTCATTTGTGGGTTAAAACTCTTCCCGCGATGAATGAATCAACGAATGAAATGATATGTGAAATGAATCATATTTTGAACTGCGGATATGAAATCAAGTGATCCTCGCAGTTATGAACGCAATTTTAGCAATCACCCAAGCGAATAATGAGAGAAATACATAAAAGATATTATGTATGAACTAGGAAATCGGAAAAAATTCCAGATGAGATTTGAACCCAGGACCCTCCGTGATCTAGTACGGATGCTCTAACCACTGAGCTAATGGAGACTGTGGTGAGCAAGGGAGAAATGTGGGAAAAGAGTAACGACTGCATCACGTAGTTCACATAGTTTAATTTTAACCATATATGACTCAACTACATCGCGCAGTCACATTAAGGCATATCAGAGTTGCAACCAACCAACCACCCAAGCGAGTCATGAGAGAAATACACGAAAGATGTTTTGCATTAACTGGGAACTGCGTGATGCCGCCGGCTTGCTCAGCTCAGAGTCTACAGTAGGTCAGTGGTTAGAACATCCGTACTAGATCACGGAGGGTCGTGGATTCAAATAACATCTTTCACGTATTTCTCTCATTACTTAATTGGGTGGTTGGTTGGTTGCTCTAGCCTGGAGCGCCCTGCATAGAATGAAGAGAATCTGGGTATTGGATATGAACCGCGGGCTCAAGGGACGCCTTTTCGTCTCTACATTTGAGGCATGAGCACTGTCCGTGCAATAAGAAAAAGCCCTTGACGGTGTATACACACTGATACTCAGAACTGGGAGGACCACATGAGAAATTCTAAGCTCTACAGCGACCTCCCAAGGTTGACTGACAAGATCAGTTAAAGGCGCACGGGCCTAACCAGACACTGTGTAAGACATCCGGAACTCGCAGCAAGTGATCATCTTATACTGTGGGAGCCAACGCACGGAGGGCGAAATCGTGGTCGAGGGCGAACAACTCTCATAGACACCGTCAAGAGATACACCGAGCTCAATAGTTGGTTGAAGATCCGGATGTGTGGCGCGAAGCGATACGAGCTTCCCGAGCGTCGGCTGACGTCCTCGATCTCGACCTCGACCGGATATGCCTTAATGTAACTGTGTGATGCAGTTAGCGTGGTGGTATCGCCGATATGCCTTAATACGACTGCGCGATGCAGTTAAGAGTCATATATGGTTAATATTAGACTATGTGACTGCGTGATGCAGTGGTAGTCTTTTCCCACATTTCACCCTTGCTCAACACAGTCTCCAGTAGCTCAGTGGTTAGAGCTGCCGCACTAGATCAGGGAGGGTCGTGGGTTTACATCCTTTCTGGGGCTCGGAATTATTATTATTAGCATCTTTTCCCAACATATCCGCAGTTCAATATATGATTTATTTCACATATCATTTCGTTCGTTACGTTAACTTTCTTACTTAGCTTGAATAATTGCCCCCCGGCCCCTTTCCCGAACGATTTTGCCAATAGTGAACAAGCATGTCTTAGTATATTTCAACATTAAAGGGGGAGGCGACTATTTTGAAGCCCCCAGTGGAATTTTGACAGTTATTCTTAGTTTATGACATCTGAGGGGTTTCCAGGCCCATCCTGGAAGCATGCTTCCCAACTACGTTTTCTGCTGATTGTAGCTAGCCATTCTCTAATATCTGAGCGTTTGTGTGAAACAGACAAGGGCATGTACAAGAAGAGAAACCAAATATTTTAAGCAAGAGCCGATACAACGTAGATTTCATTTTAGTGGTGTACGGTATTTCGACTGGCCAAACCAGCCTTCTTCAGGTACAGTGAGAGTTTACATTGGATTGCTTCTATGTACATATATCAGGAGCCCATCACCCGGAGCGTGCAACTTAACTATTTTCGTGCAACGGCGTTTTCACAAGTAAGGTTATTTTTAGATTGCATTTCCCGCTAATGAGACTCCCACAGGAGCCCGATGACCAATTACAAGAAATTAAGCTGACGTCATAGGGTCACTGAATCGTAACTGCCTTTGTTTTTTGACCTAATTCGCGGGAAGGGCTAGTCTAAAAATAAACTTACTTGTGAAAACGCCGTTTCACAGACGCTGTATGGAAGTTGCACGCTCCAGGATGGGCTCCTGCATATATATAGTAAATGGATGTTGACGTAATACTGGACAAAATGTGATAAAACATGGCAGTCACAACGAATTGATGATTGTCCACGGTTGCTTGCTTCAAAACACAAGAAGAGAAGTCACCGCGCAAACGGGCCGGTTTGTTTACAGGAAGCCCTATTCGTAAGACTTCATTGTTCGAGTATTCTGTGAACAAAAATCCGTTGCCTACGCGCAAGTCCAAACGGAGCTTGGTTTTCAACTGCTATATATGGGAAATGCTTGTATCGACAGATAGATTTCGTTACTTGTGACGTTTGCCTAGTATCATTGACGTCATAGGTCAAAGAAATATTTTGGCATTGCTTAATTAATCAATCGATCGGAGTGCAGAACTCCATTGTCTCTCTGCTGGAAAGACTCACTTGGTAAGTATAACTGAGAAGAAGCCAATCCGTTGAGTTTTAGATTACTATAATAGCATTGACTAAACACGTAGCTGGAACATTTACAGTGACGGGGATTAAAAGTATTGTTACGGGCGTTCATTAAAAAATATGTCACACCAGGTTCATGTTCGTTTTCTGCAAAATTTGGGAAACGCTCGTGAGTAACTTCAATCAAGCCAGGGTCACTTATTCGGTGCAAAGTCTTCAGAAACACAGGGTGGTTCTGGGAGGATTGTAGGTCTAATTTCTAACAACAAAACTAGTTTTAAAATCTTTACCACTATTATCTCTGGGGACGAAACCGACAGAGTCGATCGAAGGCGGATGGAATCATTGATTCGAAGTGAGAATTTGACAAATGCCTACAAATTTCTATAGCTTACGGCGATCTTAGATGACTATATTTTCCTATTTATTGCTGTGGATGGTTAGAGAGGTGGATTTTTGCAGAGAATATGGATCTTGCGTAAGATGGGGTGCTGAAGTAAACTCAGATGATTATTTCAATTTAATTTACAGGGGGAATTGAAAACAAAAGTTATAAATTCTGGCTATTAACTATTCTCGGTAAAGGTGTCACGATAAAAAATTATTAAGGCATGAAGACTGTAAAGTAACTTTACTTTGCAACTGCATTGAGATGGTGTATGATGTGCACGTGATGATTAAGTAACGCCCCCAATTCTTGTGTTGGAGTCCCCAAACATTGAAACGGCGGCCATGCAGGAGCTCGATCCAATCCTCCGGGAATTGAACTATATTGTCATGCAAATTTTTCTTCTGTTTTTGTTGAAAAACATCTGTTGCTCACGTGACAGAAACCCAAGGATAGAGGTGCTTGAAACGGCCTCGTTAGGGTTAGTGGCCTCAAGAGCCCCGCGTTTAGTTAGTCGTGCAAATTCTGAGGCCGCGTAACGAGACATAAATTTGCCAGGTCTTGCGTATCTTTTCCTACCGTCCGTTTGGCCGACCCAGGAAGGAGGAAGGGCGGGGGAGGGGGAGGGGGAGCTAGCAGCGAAGCCTGGAACCGAGTCTACATGATCGCATTGAAACAGGGAAAATTCCATAAAATAAACAGGTTGTTTCATTTGTAACATGCTTTTAACAGTTAAGAGGCATAACAATTAACCCTAACCTCAGACTTCAGGCGTTTTGTTCTCAGTATGTTTCCAAGGCTGAGAGACAGTCAAATAACAAATTGATTAAACAAATTAACCAAATTTTCTATAGTTTAACAGCAAAGTTACGTGCAATGCATTGATTTCTCATGACAAATCGCAGAAACATTAGGCAGAAAGTGCCTAGCATAGTAAATTTTGGTTGCTTGTTTACATTCTGGATTTCACATGTAACGTACTTAGTGTTCCTGTTGCCGAAATAGTCTAAGAACAATAATATAATTGCTGATAAATTAATAAGTAAGTTAAATACAAAAAATAACTAATACTTAAACTGAATCAACATGAACATTGGTGAGTGGGCTAAGTTGGCTTTGAAACTATTTATAAAGGATCATGAGGTAGATAATTGCAGGTCATAGTAAGTAGTCCACGGACTATCAGTCTTTCCTTCACCTCGGTAATCTGTCCTTAGGTATGCTATCACTGTATAGCTTCTCCAACCCAAAGTGGATATTGAGTAAAATTTGATCCCCAAAACATAAAACGCCCCCTCAATCAAACGAATCCCAGTTATATGAGGTCGATATCAATGGGTCGGCCTAAGTTGTCAGTTGTCGTTTTTGGCTTTACGCTCATGCACTTCTGAAAACAGGGAAACAACGGGGTGCAAATGAACGTCGATGGAAAAACTGGGGAGCGGGGGAGAAGAGATTAATGACTAGAGATACCGCATCAGTAGACAAAGTAAAGTGCTGCCACGTGTTGAAAATTTATTTAATTGGATGACAACCGATAAAATTTGGGTCTACGTCTCCTTTATCTTACGTGTGTTGAAGGTGAGGGCAGGATAGCTGCCAAGATGATAACTTGATTGGTATTACTTAAGGTGCCAGAACTTAAAAAGCTCCACTGTTCTAATTCTCGTGGTACCTTTCCAGAAGAAAGGCCCGGTATATATGGCATAAAAGTTTTAGTTTTGATGTTAGTTTTGATGTGTTCGAGTTAGAAATGTTTTAATTTTAACTAGTAAAATTGTTTGTTTCAGACGAGTTCTGAGATGTTGTCGTTATTTTTACAACTGTTATTTGTGCAACATGGCTTTGCCGCCCAATGCAACAAAGATTCTGGCCCCTCGGGAGAGACCAGTTGTGTTCAGATACCAGAATACGAAAACCAGTTCCAGTGGACAACATGCCTCACAAATGCTTACATCCAACAAAAAAGTAATCACAAACACGAATGCCATGACCGCTCCAACACCTTTTGCTGGCATCAATGTATGCTCGAGCTTCACAACAAGGACAATGGCTCAGTGACCGATGACTGTTCCTGTAATCCCAGCTTATTCACCGATCAAACACAGGCATCTCTCCCTGCAGGATGCTACAGTCCATCTGGTAACTCTTGTGACTGGTACCGCAATTGCTTGGAAAAGACGTATCCGTGTGAAGATACCAGCAATGCATACGCTCTAAGGTATGCTGAGAAGTTCTGCAGACTGTATGGTGATCGATATTCCCTGTTCAGCGTGGACGGACAAAAATGGGTGGACGGGGTTCGCAAATGCCTTCAGGTA